>NC_081351.1:40465160-40612948 GCF_029784015.1 Lycium ferocissimum | reverse complement strand
TATAACTGTCTTCAATAATATTAACGCATTGCGGCTGATCGTTGCCCTTGTCAGAAGCGGGACAACTGGGCAAGACTTCTGGCTGTCGGGTAGGGCCGACTTTAAGGGGAGATGCGTTCTCAAGTCCAGCGCCGGCACGACCAAAGCATACAAAGGAGCCGCACCCGCGGACAAGCCTGTTCTTCCCGGAAGCCAGCTGGAGATGAGAATCAGTTTCTTGGTCCACCAACTGGTATTGGTTCCACGGTGCAACTCTCATGGGCTTCTCTTCGTTCTTCTGACCCAAGAGTAGAAGGGTCAGGCCCTTACTATATCCAGAAGCTGAAGACGAGAAGAAACCTCCTCCTTCTACTGCAAATAACATCAGTTCTGCTCATCTGGTCAACATGCAAATGATTGTGTCTAGAGCTACTTCCACCTTTAAAAAAAGCTGCAGCCCCTGCCTCACACTGCCCATAACCGCTTGTCAGATGGACAGCATATGGAATTTCACAAATATAGAAAAAAAGGAACACGAAGAACACAATTCATTTATACAAAAATAATTTCTGTAACACGTATAAGAGTCTAATACTCCTTGCTTTTCAATTTAAGTGGCACTAGTCCCGTTTTTGGGATATTTTAAAATGTTTGACGTCATTTCACTTCTATACAACTTCCATAGCCATAATGAATTCTTTTTTTTTTTTTTTTATGACCGAGAAATCCGTCTAGGGCCAACCCTTAAGACCAACTGCAACCTTCAAAACTCGGGGACAATGGACCTACCCCCCTACCCTTCTCTACTTAAAATACCAGCCTTAGATCGCATGGGGCGACGCTCGAACCTGCCCCTTGCGCTAAGCTTGGAGTAAGACTTCATATTCATTTAACTATTTTAAACTTTGAGGTGAAATTTTGACTTTTTAACCATTACTCTAATTTTTTCTTCCAGATTCACTTACACAATAGATAAGTCAAATTAACTTCTTAAGCTCCGTACTCAGTCAAATACAGTCATGTAAAATGAAACAAGGCAGTTATTATTAAATCGCCTAAGAAATTGTATGCACAAAAGACTCAAAAGACTAATATGAGTGCTCCTGGTGGCTGGTTGTACTACTATTTATTTTTATTTTTTAAGACTAATTTACTTAAATAATTGTTGCAGCCACAACTCCACACAGTAAGAATGCACAATACTAGATAACTGTCAAAAAGGATTATAGTTAAAATATTTTCAATCAAATTAATTTAATATACAATTCTTCAACATATGCTACAAAGCAGTTCAAGATATGTCAAATCGAAGTCAAACAAAGTGAACACTAAAGTCAACACTTGCATTGACACTACAGATCAAAGGCAAATAACACTCAAAAAAAAGATCAAACTAAAAAAACTAAAATTATTAACAAAAAACACGAAACTAATCTGTGCTTCAACATAAAATAAAAAAATAAAAAACTTCTAGCCGCACTTTAACAAAAAATCTCGAATGCAAAACAAATCTACACAAAATTAACAATAAAACAAGCAAAACAAACCAATCAGTCACATATTCAAAGATCTAAAAAAGCAAAGCAAACTCAACATTAACACTAGAAAATCAACTAAACAACAATTTAGAGAGACAAAAAAAAAAAAAAAAAAATCATGTAGTCGTACTTTAATAAATATCTTCAATGCAAACAATAAACTGAGCACTATTAAGAGTATAAAACTCTCAGTCACGTATAGTGAAAAGATCTAGAAACTTCTAAATCACACACAGAACAAAGCAAAGCAAAATAAACATTTAAGACTAGAAAATCAAGTAAACAAAATCCAAATCACAGATATAAATACTCACAGATCTGAGAGAAAATTCTAGGCAAAAAAACGTGTGGTTGAACAAAAAAGTCGCCGAGGAAATGAAGAGCTGAAAGAGGAAGAAATTGCCTTATGTTATGGGGATATATATATATTATTGGAGTATGCTTATTGAAGTTACTGAATAGTAGTAGTACTGGATGTATATTAGGAAATTGCACTAAAAATAAAATATACTAAAATAAAATTGTTAGTATTAGTTTTAAGTGAATAAATTAATTGGTAAAATAATAAAAATGGAGAGTTTGGGATAGTGACTCTGTGGCGCATGATAGCGATGGGCCCCTTTTTGATTGCCTCTATTTTTTTCAATTAAACAAAAAAGTTAGTATATAACAAACAATGCCTGTGGATTTATGTCTACTTACCTTCTTCATTTTTAGCTTTTAGGAAAGCGAGTGGATGAAGTGTAAACTAAAGTGGAAAGCTTTTTCAATTTTAGAACTGTTTTTGTTTTCAATATACTTCCTTATTCTTGGTGTTTAAATCACTACTTAGAAGGCGTTTGGTCATGAAAATCAAATATTGTTCACTTTATTTGGAATTTTGAAGTTAGAGTTAGAGTTAGAGTTAGAGTTGAAGATGGAGTTGTGTTTGGTTATAATTTTTACAAAGAATATTTAGTTGTTTGAATGTATTGAAAGTAAAAAAAAAAATGAAAATAAGATTTTAGGTGTTTTTCAAATTCCAAATAAAATTTCAAGTTGTATTTAAAATTTTCATGGCCAATGCTGATTTTCAAATAATGTGCAAAAAAAATAAAAAATTATCATGGCCAAACAGGCTCTTAAATTAACTCCTGTTATTTTTGTTATTGGGGTCAAATAAGCACACCAAAAAGGAGAAAAATCTTCCAGCCAAAAGGTGGTTATTGTAACTATTTGATGAGTTGCTTGTTCTAATATTTTAGTTTGTTTTAATACATTGACAACCACTTAAATTGGTCATAAATTTTATTTAGATACTCGAACTATAGATTATTCCAATTGAGCACCTGAACATATATGAAATGTGTTTCTATTAGACATTTTCGGTTTAAATTATGATAAAACTTTTGTGTGTATTCTCAAGTGTTTATTAGGTAATTAAGTTAACCACATGAAATATGTCATTTCCTTTAGTTAAACACATCAATCTCAATTAGAAATGTTTGCGGTTTTACGGCTTATTGAGCTCATTTTGGCATTAATTTAGAAAAGGGAAACGAAACTCCACTTTGGGATACAATTACTATTTTCTTTTTGAATGGAAGAGGATTTGAGAGCTCAACTGAAAATCTGGAATACGTCAAATAGGGAGTGCCAACTCTCATTAATGAGGAATTAATTTTCACATTGACCTAACTCTCAATTGAGACTGAACCTGTCCATGTTTTGGTCAAATGTAACATACCCTAAAACAATTGGTGTTCACAAAATGTATGACAAAAAATGGCATGCTTATATATTCATTCACAGAGAAACACAAACAAATAATAAATATATAAAAGTCAATTTGTTAATGCAAGTTGACGAATTTGACTAGTCCAAGATTTTGTTTTACTGCCATGAGCTCAATGCTGAAGATGTATCTAAACAAAAATCCAATTATTCTTTGTCTGAACCGTTAGTTAAGTTGACATCACTATGACTCCAAAAAAAAAAAATACTAATAATACGTAATAAAGGAATTGACGGTCGGTAAAACAAGAAAAATAGAGTGTAGGTAATCAACTAATTTATTAGTATATATATGAGATCAGCTATTAAAGTGGTATTTTATTTAAGGGTAGGGAGATAAAGAAGTATCTGATACTCATATCAATGGTTGATCAAAATTATTTAACTACGTAATTTTTAAAGCAAAGTTTAAAGGGAGAAATGAGTTTCGCCTATTAATTTACACAATTAAGGATGATGGGAAGGATCGATTCTCCAAAGTAATGAACTTAAGTTATAAATTAGTAAGAACATGTAATCAAAACAGATTACTTGTTGACTCTGAATATATAATTGTGTTTGTATATAAGCAACTTCTACTTTTCTTGAAAAATATTTAAAAACAAAGCAAAGTTTATATGCTATTTGTTTCTTACTCTTTAAATTAGTAACTTAAAACCATAGACTTTGATAAGTATTCGTATCGCATATTAGGATATCTAGAAAGTCAGCTCACTGAGAATTGACAAGGACGAAGGTTAATGGGGTGGAGTGGAAAAGTTGCCATTTCAAAGAAATTAATTTATCTGCGGATAGTATAAAATAAAAAATTAGTATTTTCATTCAAAGAGATAATCTAGTACTCAATGAAATATGTTAAGAATCATAAGGTCTCATAATCAAATTTCTATTATAGATAAAGGTATTAGGTAAATTTTTTTCACCTATCCAAGCTTTGATGGTAAAATTACCTGATATTTGTACTTGTTGAAGGTAATATATATTATTAACTTTATTTTTCTGTTATCAAATTTCACCTACAATTGATATTGTAATTCCATGTCACCTTGACATGAATCATAATGATGTAAAACTATTTCATATTGTAAGTACATATATAACAGTTAAAACTCATTTCTTTTCCTTTTATTATGAAAGGATCTTCTAAATTCTAATAATGAATCATATCTTTTCTAAACCTGTCTGGAACAACATCTTTTGCCTCTTCTTTTGTGGTTTTGCCTTTGTCAAAGTCAACTTTGTGATGCTACTGCCCCTTCTGTTAAACTGTGGCCCATTTTTCTCCTTTTCTTTTTTCCTTATAATAATAATGTGAAAAGGCTTAATACATATCCAGCTATCTAAATTTATCTTTTTTTATTTATTTTAATACCTTAACTAAATGTTATTTTTATTAAATTTCTGAACTCATTTTTAAGTGTGTCTATTAAATTCTCTAAATCTGATTTTTATTAGAAGCAAAATCAAATTATGGTAACGAAGATCAAGTAATATTTTAGACGTGTAGTAAGCTATCTTTAGGTCATGGATGTGTCGGTTTCTGTTGGTTCTACTCTTACACTACCAACTTAATTAAGAGCTTATTCTTTTTTTCCCTCACAATTGCTGCTAATCTTGCTAAAAGATGGCATAATTAAATTAGAATATATCTTAGTATGTTCTTCATTGAAAGATAGAATAGTATTAAAAGTCGGATTATTCTTTGATAAACCTTTGACTTGAGGATGAGTTCGGGGGTTGATAGGATAAAGCTTAGTTGAGTCTTGAAATGAAGGGAAAAAAAAAAGACAAGTTTAAGAGGCTGCATATGCATTAAGCCGTGAGAAAATCATCTATAGTATCATCTGATAAATTATTTTAGTAGTAAAGTGCTTAACCTAATTAATTAAAATATATAAAGTAGCAACATAGTCTGTGGTTGCCTCTCGTTTATTCTTTACTTCTCTTTTTTCATTTTCTTATTGAGTCATCTTTAATTAAAGTCCCTTTATTCCGGGCTATGACGTAATTTGTGGAGAGGTTATAAATTTCCCTTAGAATATTTTAAATTTATTTCTTACATGTAAACTAATATTTGACTTATATATAGAATTTTTTTTTTACCTTTCGCTAGTTATAGCTCTGTCCCTAGCTAGTTATTTCTCTCGACAGTTCATTCTCATATGTACAGGACCTCTTTTGTGTTTTTTAATGCGAAAAATCTTTTATAGAATCGTATCTGTTGTATTACTTTATTCTAAACAAAAGAAACAGTATGTGGCTCCAATTCCTTCTTTTCCTTTTCCATTTTTTTTTTCTTCGCTTCCATTATCAAATCTTGAAGAAAGAATAAAATTTTGTTGGAGTTCTCTTTTGTATTCATTTCCCATACATTATCACGCTAAATAATATTTGTATATATTATCATAGTTTTCGAGCATCGTGTGTTTGTCAAGCCATTCTGTAATAAAGAAACAATTTATAAAGATCGACTAAAATTGAAGAAATAAGATTTAATGTAACAGAACCATATATAGTCTTGTATGTGATAACGAAATCGATCGATTTTATAATGTCTAAAGCAACAAAAGACTGAAGGAGGAATTCTTTATGGAGTAAAAAAACTATGTCATGACTCACGAGGCTAAATTAAAAGTAACCAAAAAAAAAAAGGCTAAATTAAAAGTGATTTTTTTAAGTGAAATGTTTGCGCAGTTGTCCTTTTTAAGATAGCTATTTAGTAATTTCATTTTTTATTTAGCTTATGAATCTTTTAGACTATGATTTGAAGATCTCTTTAGGAAAAACTAAAATTTTATGAAAAACATTAGATGACGATCTAAGGTGGTAGTTCAATATTTTATTTTTAAGATTGAGTTATACATGAACAAATATTAGATCGAATCTAGATATATACTTTATCATATTTGCATGACTTTAATACATATGGACAAAATCTAAATAATGCTTAAAAAGAGACAGTTTTGTAAATAAGCTTTTTTTTTTTTTAATTACTAAAACTTAATCTTTGTGCAAGTCTATTATTTCTTCTTTGTTATTTGTGCCCGTTCTAATTTGGTCTCACTGAATGTCCTAAAAAGACATTACATATCCTTTCTTGCAGATTGCAGTACTCCAAGGGCTCTCTACTTTTTCTCTTCGTATAAAAAAGATACTGTGTATACAATTACTTTACTATTGTTAGTTCATTGAGTCGTGCTTGTATCATTGCATGCAGCCCCAAAGTAGGTCAAATTTATATATCATAATATAAAAGGATTAAGCACAAACATAAAGTTAATCCAAAACTGCACTTTGATGGAACTACCTAATTAATTAACGTCTCCATTTAGAATTGTCCCTACACTACTTGAGTCTACTGCCTATCAAAGAGTACCTCTTTATTTTTATGAGACACGATAGTATTTTTTATTTTTATTTTTATTTTCTCCGTTATTTTTAAATTTATTATTGATAGGATTGGGTGGACGAAAACTAAAGTATTTGGGGTGAAAGTCAATCTGGAAAAAATGGGGTTATTATCGTTATTAGGTCCTTTCACGTTAGAAAACTTTGTAATTAGACCCCAAGAGGAGTCTAATACACTATTGATAGTCTATATTTTTATGTTCTTACATTGGAGATCTAACTAAATAATATCTTAAATGCTTTCACTAAGTCACACAGCTCAAATTTGTCGGGAGAAGAAACATTATTTCCTTTGGCGTATTCTTTTGATTATCAAATTCTTGTTGTTTACTTCCAGCAAATACTTACAATCTTCAATTATAGCTCTAAGAGGGTGATATTACATGTGTCCTCTTATTTGATAAGTTTGACAACGAGCAGGTTTTTATTTTGTTGCAAATTTTAGCTTTTGTAATTTGATGCTGCATAATTCTATCGCATTACGTGATGGGAATAGATTTATTTAAATGTGTATCCTAACATTTATTTTTCTTGATCATCTCTTTTTTTTTTTAAATTGTTTTTTATTACATAGGGGGTAGGGGAAGGGGAAATGGAGGAAGGGGATTACGATGTGGGATTGAACCTCACCAATTGAGGTGAGAGTTCGGAGTAGGCAACAACAATGTGAAATTTCTTAGATTATCTCTAAGATCGCTTGTAAAGCACTATTAAATATATCTTATACATGCAAGACATTTGCTACTTTCATCCTAAGTCACAAAAATGCCTGTCTTACCTTGAAACTTAATTTGTAAAGGTTGATTATTGATCCAGAGTTTGGGTGACTTTTTTATTTCTATAAACACAAAAAAATCAAGTATATAGCTAGAGAATAAATTGTTATCCTTACATTACATCAACTGCTAAAACAACGAAAAACACATGAATGATCGACGAACATAGCCAATTGTTAAATTTGAAAACGTTATCTCCGAACTAACACCTCTGAAATTAAAATTAGAGAAGAAACCATGAACACTCACAAAGGTGATATAGAACTTGACGCTCATAAATGATAATACTAATATATTTGTTTGTCCAATAATTGTTATACTAGTCGATTAAATTACTTAAATTGTTGTTTATATTAAAAGAAATCGAGATTGATGGGGAGTTGTTTAATGATTCTCGAACAAATACTTGTTTTGAGTGTCCTCTGGCTAGACGGAAGAAAAGAAATTGTGCAGCCAAAAAATAAATAAGAAAAAAATTATTTATATAAAAAAAATAAAAACCCTGGATCCTAATAAGCTTGTTGGCCCACCCTATTAACAGGCACGTGTAAGACACTGCTGAATTCAGATAGTTTGGATTATAGTATCTCTAGACTGGGTTTCTTTAGATAGGTTTTATTCTTAGTTTGTGGACATCATTAATTATACTAGTTTATAGTACCTCGTAATAATTGTCGGTTGATATGTTAGATTATCTCTCTTATGTATACTCATTCCTAGTCCCAAGCAAAAATATGGAGCAAGTAAAATCTGAAAATCAATTGTATTTGTAACCAATTTTAGTAAATGTCCTAAAATCATCTCTCGTACGCTTTATGACTTAAGTGTCCACTCTACAATCTTAAAAGAAATTCTTTTAAATCCTATGACACGATTTTTGCCAGTATTAGCTAAGATGCCAGTATTTCCTATCAATTCGTTCACTGTTGTAGTTTCTAGTGTATAACAATTGATAATGCAACCACTGAAACTATTTTACTCGCTAAGTCCTAAATAATTTTAAATAGGGCTGGATGAAACTAATTTTGAAGTAGCAGAAGAGGCCTGATCAGTGTCAATGATATAACGGGTGATAACTTTTTGATTCCAAAGATATTAGTCCCATCTCAATTGTGATTGTAGATCTGGAGATCTCCATGGAGACGGATTCGGAAACCTTCCATAGACAGGTGAAAAATATAAGAGGACCTTTATCTGCTAAAGTCAATCATCAAGGAATATCGGGGGGTTGGAGGGGAGGGGGAGGAGTTGCTGAGAAAACTTGCTCACGTTGCGCTTACACCAATTGAATAAACACATGACACATGTGATTTATGTAAACAATTCTTATTATTTAACTTTAATTAATCAATGTATACTCTTCGACTTTATCATTGATCATGGTAAACTTATATAGTTTTGTGCAAACACAAAGCGTGGTGCCCGTTTGGATAATATTCAGGTGAAGTTTAAAAAAAATGATCTTTAGAAGTTAAAGTTGAAAAATAGTAGCTAGAAGTCAAAATTATGTTTGGACGTTAATTTCTCAAAAAGTTGAATTTTTTTTATTTTTTTTAGTTAAAAGGCACCCTTTTATTGATCATGAAACTGGGTACAGAGCTGAGGGAGGATCTCCCTAATCTACTTTGAGAGACTGGTATAGCAGCCGCTATCAAATTTGTATTCACAAGTGTGAAGAATTATGAAAAAGGAAAAAAAAAAAAACTATTCTAAGTCGTAAATTCTATACTTCATGGAGGATCAAACTCAATCTCAGCAGCCTTTAGGTGTTTGATTCTGAAGGATGCTAACCCCATTCTATCCAGTTGCAGTAGCCCCTTTGTTGCTCTTGGCAGGCTCCCAAAATCTGAATATACAAAATTCCCTTTGTGATTGTGACTGAATGAGGCTAATTTGTCTGCCACCTTATTTGCTTCTCTATAGCAATGTTGCACTTTGACTCTTTTTCTCAGAACCTCTTTCCTGATAGCTTCCACTTCTGTTAGCATGCTCCAAGGTGGTTTTGTTTCTCCTGATATCTTTGGTCTAAAATCATTGAGTCCAAACACGCTATTATGTTTTGTAAGTTTTCCACTTCTGCTAAGTCAAGACCATATTGGAGTGCTTTACTCTCTGCCCAGTTGTTGGTGCCCAGACCAAGGAAAATCGAGAAGGCTACAACAATTTTACCTTCATCAAGTTTCTGATGATGCCACTTGCTCC
Source organism: Lycium ferocissimum (assembly GCF_029784015.1). Classification (NCBI taxonomy): domain Eukaryota; kingdom Viridiplantae; phylum Streptophyta; class Magnoliopsida; order Solanales; family Solanaceae; genus Lycium; species Lycium ferocissimum. The sequence continues at coordinate 40,603,272 of NC_081351.1, read as the reverse complement.
ACAGTTTCCTTCCTTACAACTCCCATCTGTATTGATCTTGTAGAACTGTTGTGGTGGCTTGATCCAAGTCACTAATTTCGCAGTCTTGTGAACTATTTGTCTATCAATCACTTTGTGTAGGAACTCCCATGATGTTTGTAGTCTAATTCTGCCAAACTTTTGCTCTGTCTGTCCAACTAGCTCTTGCAAAATTGTTCTTTCTAATTGACATCTGGATGGGGTTTCTGAGCCATACTTAGCAGCACATCTGGACCGCCAGAGTTCCCATATAATCAGAATGGGAATCATTTGCACCATGAAGGAAACAACTACATTCCAAGTTTTGTGTGACCACTATTGAATTATCATTTGTTTGAGCTGCATACCATTTATCTGTACACCAAAGAGTCCAGCAAATCTACTCCATAAGGCTTTAGCAAAGTTTCCTGAGCAAAAGAGGTGTTCATTATTCTCCAGTTCTAGCATAGGAGGGGAGAAACAATGGCATTTAGCTTCAAGGTTTTTGCCAAACTTTGAGATTTTGGTATCAGTAGGCAGCCTGTCATTCAAAGCTCTCCACACCACAAATGCCTTCTTGAAAGGAACCATTTTTAAGCCATATCTTGGTCCCTAAAGTAGAGACTTCTCTTTTCTGTCTCAATTGTTGCCAGGCAGATGCTACGGAGAAGACTCCACTATTAGTAGCTGTCCATACTACCTTATCTGGTACACCTTGGCTCAAGTAAATTTGTTGTTGATTTATAATGTTCATTACCTCTCTTGGAGTTCCCTCCGCCTCGGTATTTAATAGATGTTCCCGTTCTAAATCATTTCTTGCGAGTAAGATTCGTTAATGTACGTCTTTATCCATGCCGGAGAGAGGTCCTTCGTTGTGTCAAACCAAAAGGATAACTTCCCCTCTCCTGGACTCCACATTATATGCATCTCCACTTCTTCTCTAATCTTGCAGAGTTACTTCCATCCTACTGAGTTACCTGGTTTCCATTTTGCTACAACTGGATGACAATTGTTAAAATATTTTGCCTCCATAAACTCTCTCCAGAGTGAATTTCCAGTTCTCAAATTCCACCATGTCTTTTTTGTAAAAGCTTCTTTACAAACATCTTCGAGACACGAGATTGAACCCTCGTCCTTTTATATGGGTAGCACAATGAATCCCATACACTTCGCACGTAATACTGTCATTTCCATCTGAACCTCTCCAGAAGAAAGCTTGGAAAATCTTGTCTAAATGAGTGAGTACCCCTTTTGATGGATGAATAGCTGATAAGAGATGTATAGGCATGGACTGCAACACATGCCTTATCAGTATGACCTTTCCCCCTGGTGACAAAAATTTATTCTGCCATCCTTTGGTCCTATTTGTGACCTTGTTGATAATGTCCACATAATAAGATAACCTCTTATCTCCCTATTAAGGGGCCTTTCAAATACTTTCCGGGAAACTTTTATGTTCAATTCTGCCATCTCAAGCTATCTTGTGTTTTGATCCCATCTTGGTACTCTGTTGCTAAACCATGAACAACTTTTATCTTTATTTATTTTACGCACGTGTTCATACGCTGCTGTGCTCAAAGTCTTCATAACCTTGACGATACTTTTCTTTTTCTCCACTGAAGAGATTCCATCATATCATCGGCAAAGGCCAAATGGTTGATTTGTGGTCTTGGATTGTTCATGTAAAATCCCTTGTATCCCCTTCTATTCTGTAAATTATTTAGCATTATGGATGGCAACTCTGCACTGAGGACAAATAATGATGGAGAAATTGGATCACCCTGTCTGAGTCCATTTTCTGCTTTAAAGAAACCATATCTTTGTCCATTCATAACTAGAGAATACCAATTGTTGGATATGTGTCTCTGTATTAGTCCTATCCATGCTTCTGCAAAACCCAATCTTCTCATCAATTCATATAAATAAGGCCATGCCACTCTGTCATATGCCTTGGCCATATCTAACTTCAACACCACATTATCACCTTTCTTGGGCTTGTGAATATCTCTAATAATTTCTTGAGTTAACAAGATATTTTCTGATATCATTCTTCCTTTCACAAACCCAGACTGATTTGTGGAGATGATCTTTAGCGACAATGCGGCAAGTCTAAGATTGATACCTTTGACGAATTTCTTGGACACGTTGCATAAGCCGATTGATGCGAGGTCACTCAACATTGCTATGAATTCCACCTTTGGTAGCATCACCAAGTTGGTGTGAGTGAAGAATTTTGGAATATTTGCACCTCTGAAAAAAGCTGCGGCTGCTTCATACACATCTTCACCCACTATTTCCCAGTATACTTGATAAAAAAGAGAGTTTAGTCCATCTGGACCTGGAGCACTTTCAGGATTAATTTCAAATACACTGTCTTTAATCTCCTCCATGGTAGGTAAACTTGTCAGCATGGTATTGTCTTCAGCAGTTATCTTTGGACTGATACAATTCAGAGGGGAAAGATCATCTGAAGCCTCTTTATGTCTAAAGATTTTTTGGAAATATTGGATGGCAGCTTCTGCAATATCTGTGTTTCCTTCTCTCCATACACCCTGCCATCTTGAATTCGCTGAATATTGAGTTTTTTCCTTCTTCCTTTTATCACACCATGAAAATAAGCAGTGTTTTTATCCCCATCCTCAGTAGCCGCTCGTTTTTTTTTGTCTCAAAGACAAATATCTGGCATTGAGGAATCGATTATTCGGCCCTTCTTCTTATCGACCTCAGCTTCTTTCCGGGCTATCGTTTTTCATTGCATCTTCTGTCCGCTATCTCCCGGTTTCACTTTCTTAGGCTCTTTCGGATATCCCAAAACGGCCGGACCATTCACTTAATCTTCGGGCAGTTAAGCTTTTCGCTTTTAATGCACTCACGGGTTTCTTCTACTTCTATTTCTCAAGCTTCCTTCACTATAGATATGAAATCCTTGTGTTCAACCCAAAAGTCAAGAAATTTGAAATATTTTGGCCCCATGTTGACATTTTTCTTCATAGTGATCAATAATGGAGTATGATTCGAACCGGTTCGGCTAACAAATGCCGCACTTGTAATATCTCCTATCAAATGCCGCCCATTCACCATTTATCAGCAACATGTCCAGTCTCTTCCATATTGTCTTAGGGAAACCTCTGTTATCACTCCATGTATATTTATTTCCATAGAATCCTACATCATTCAACCCACAGTCATCTATACAGGTTTGAAAGTCAAAACTTTTCTCAATCCTGTATGTTTTGCCTCCTAGTTTCTCTTCAGCTTCTAGGATCACATTAAAGTCTCCAACCACCCTCCAAGGGCCATTGATTACAGTTGCCCATCTTCTTAAATCATCCCATAACAACCTCTTAGTCTTGTAGAGCACTTGGCATACACCACTGTGAAGTGTATAGGCTTCGTACTTAACTGAATAGAGGCTCTACAAGTCACCTGTTGTTATATATCTTCAAGAATGTCAATATCCAAATCCTCTGTCCAAAACAACCAAATCTTGTTATTGCAATTGCAATAACAGTTCTGGATGCCAAGTTTTAATCTGTATCTTTGAATTTTTGTTGCTCTGACCATTAGTTCTTGTATTGCTATAAAGGGAATTTTGAACTGAGTTTGTAGTGATTTTAGTCTTACTGATGCCTTCTGGGAGCTCATGCCCCTAATGTTCCATGATAGAGTATTAATCATTGGAAACATTATGGCCTTGCTCTTTTATTCCCTTCTTGTTCTTCTTTGTAGTACTTGGTGGTGTTCCTTTCTGAGCAGCACCTGAACTAGATGTACCCCTTGGTGAGAGGTTGTTGTATTGAGCCACCTTAGATTGTACAACAGGGTACCTCTTCGTGTTCAAAATCTAAGGCTCTTTGTGCTCTCCTCACATTTTCATCATCAGACTTGAAGTCATCCTCCTCTTCATGTATCACTCCCATTTCCGTGTCTTGAGTTTCTAGGACTACCTCAGCATTCCAGTTGTGATCTTCACTATTAGTGTTGACTCTAATCCTGGGAAGAACTAGCTGCCGAGTAGGTGATTTCCCAGGTATAACTTCATGTACTTCAATAGCCATTGAAGAACTCAAACCTTTCTTGCTCTTATCTCCCTTTACTTCAACATTGCTAAGATTTAATGTAGGGAAGAATTTTGCTCTTTCCATGTCATTGCCCTCAGCCAAATCAGGTAATAGTTGCTCTGGAATCTTAGATTTAAACCTCCTCCTTTTGCCACTGGAGATTTTCTTGATCTGCTCCTCAGGGACATTGATTAATCTTTCTTCAGCATTGAAAACTTGTCCTTCTAGATATTCCGGGACATCAGTTTTCCCCTTTTTAGTTTTCTTCCCTCTCTTCTACTTTATTACCTTGTCCTTAGTCTTTTTTGATTTCTTCTTTCTCTTTCTCTTCACCTCTTTGTCCTTGGAGACTGCTTTAGCCTCCTGTTGGAACACTTCTACCCCTTCATTCCTCTGTTCTGGTTCTTGGTTTGTGGTAATTTCCATAAGAGCCTCCTCTATATTTAGGTCCTGCTCCATTGTGGCATTTTGTCGAGTAGTTGGTGGGTTGATAGACACAGCAGTTTCTTTAGCCTTGATCCCTTCCATCTCCTTTCTCCTATTGTTCTTTGTATTTTTCACCTCGACCCAGCCCTCAGCATCTCCTTCTAGTTTCTTCTCGTTTTTGCCATTCGTCAACCCTCCAACCATCTAGAAGCATCTGCTTTAGGCTGTTGTATTCTACAAATTGCGTCAGAGTGGCCTTGCATCTTGTAATAGAAGCAGTAGTCTGGTACATTTTCATATTCAATCAGTTGATTGAATACATCTAGTTCGCCAGTAGCATCGACCAGAGCTATTTCCATTTCGTTCACCCTAGGCCTTGTCAAATCAATCTCTACTCTAGCTTTAGCCGTTGTAGGTCTGGTTCTGGACAGAGTTGCCTTGTCCAGAGCAAGCAACGGCCCAAGTGGATCCAAAATCCTTTCTATTGCTGCCAAGTCGTGATAGTGCCATGGTAACTCCGGGAGGGTTACCCACACTGGGACTAGTGTTGATTCCATATCTACCTTGAATTTTCTTGTCCATCTCTGCATTCTCATTAGCTTCCCACAAATCATCATAGATCGACGATTGTAGCATCTGTTGAAATCATCCTCATCTGTGAAGTCCATAAACACATGCCTCCAATCATAAGCCCCGATTGTAACTGTGCCTCGCATCGGGCGGTTTCTTTTGTATTCATCACGGAGTTTGTCAATTTGAGGACGAGTGCGAGAGAATTTCGCTACTACAGTCATCCTACACTTTTTTGCAAGTAAAGCGTCCTCCTCTGTGGAAAAATTAACCTTTGCCTTTCCATCAACTAATTCATAAGGTTTGTGTTTCAATCTGACATGCTTCTTTCCTCCTTCTACTGCCGCTGCGAAATTGAGTTGAGACTGAGTCCCATTAATGTTCGTGAGTGGTGGGGCTAGATGCCCCGTTGGTTGATTGCCGGTGGTCGGTTGACCTGAGTGAAAAAGCGTCGTCATTGAGGAAGACTAGGTCAAAGAATGGAGGGGCGGTGTTTTTGTCGCGCGCGTGAGGCGTGTTCCATTTTTTTTTTTTTTTTTTTTTTTTGTAACGCCTTTATCATTAAAAAAAAAAATTGAATTGATTTTGTGACAGAAAAAAAATCATTATTTCACGCGAAGTAATATTCAACCAAATTTTCAACTTCATCCGTTTCAAATTAAAATTAAATAATAAACAAAATTATAAAACAAACATTGATTTATCGAATCGCATTTCATTATCTACAAATAATGTCTATTAGGACGAAATAGTATTCTAAGGAAAATAGAAAGGATAAGGGGAGTTTGAATGAGAGGTACAAATGAGATTGAGTAGGGAGTACGTTTTGAATGAGAGGTACAAATGAGATTGAGTAGGGAGTACGTATTAGAAGAATAACTGTTGGATGAAACAAATAGTGTGTGAGATTTCCCACACACAACCTCTTGTGCTTCCTTATAACTACAGTAAGTATAACCCAATAAGAGGTTGTGTGTGAGAAATATCAACAGTTAGGTTCAGAACATTTTAAATATTCAGTTGGAGGAAACTTGTACAGAGCCAAAAAGGAAGAAAGAAACAATTTTAGTTTTGCAGTCATTTTCAGGACAATTGGATTTAACCAAACAGAAAAAAGGAATAATTGTGGGAAAGACTAACACAAGCAAACTGTACCAACCGTTGAATACCAATGCTTCTTTTTTTGTTTAATATTCGATGTTTGATACCTGTTTTAAATTCGATTATTTCAAATTCACATTTAAATATTTCATTTTTTTGGGGGGTTAAAACACTCGCTAGGCGATTTCATCATCAAGAGCCAGGATTCAAACTTAAACCCGCTCAAGATGGATGACAAGTTATTAACACTCCATCATAATTTGTAATCATAGCATTTAATGTTTGATTAATCTGCAAACTTGGTAAACTGAGATAAGTAGCTCGTTATGTGATTGGATAATTTATAGGACATGGTACCTATTTATTCCTTAGCTGGCACTAGATGTAACATGTAACTAGCTAATGTGACTGGATGTACTAGGGTTTTGATGAGATTGGCGTGTAAAGTTTTCTCAGTTGCAGTATACATATTAAACTATATTTTCATAAATTTAACTTATATATGCTAATAGTATAGAATATTTTTACCACATGAGTGTAATTTACCTATTAAAACGTGTTGCCTTATTGTCTTAGTCACAAGTCCTCATTTGCTGTGGTTGCCTATTGAGTGACTTGATAATACTTTTTTTTTTCTTTCTAAAACGGTTAGTGTATGGAGTAGAAGTTCGTTAAACTATCTTTATGGATTGAGCTTATTTATGCTGAAGGATGAATAAATCTTTCCTTCCGTTCACTTTTACTTATCTATTATACTAAAAATAAATTTTCACTTTTACTTGTCTACTTTAACATATCAAGGAAAGATAAAAAAAAAATTCTTATTTTACCCTTAACATTAATTATTGATTGTCAAATAATTCTCCAAGTTCAACAAGACTACACACCAATTAATATGGGTATTATAGTAAAATACATACTTCATTTATTAATTCTTAAGGGGCGTATAAAGTTAAAAGTGGACAAATAAAAGTGAACGGAGGAGTAGTAATTAAGTGCCAAAATATACTCTTAGTTACATCGAAATACGCCAATAGCGTATGATGTTCTCTAAATGCACCTTAATGTTAGAGATCCTATGGGAAATTGAAGTCAAATATCACTTGTGCCCTCTCGAGAACTAAGCTTTTACCGAGGCTGACTTCTTGACAAGATCAATTCTCTAGCTTATAAAATGCATAATCCAAGAACCTCAATTTTTTTGAATCAATTACTCCCTCTATCTCAAATTAGTTGTCATATTTTGCTTCTCGAGAGTCAATTTAACTAATTTTTGAAGCTAATTAAACTGAATTAGATCAATGTAATATTTTACAATTAAAATTTAGATATTCAAAAAACTATATTAAAAGTACTACAAGTTATAACTTTTTTCATGTCAAGTTGATGAAAAGATATATTTTAAAATATTGGTCAAAGTTCACATAATTTGGCTCTTGAAAAGCGAAACATGACAATTAGATGGAGGAAGTAGTTTTAAGGATAAAAAGTCTTTATTTTATTTAAATAAAAAACATATAACCATCGTCCAACAACTATATGAAAAAAATTACTCCCTCGAATCTATTTTAAATATCTTTCTAGGGTGTGACACATCATTAAAAAAAATTACATTAATTGAAGTGGCTATTTAACTATATAATCCTTTCATCTTTGCTTTGGAAAAACACTCCCTCTTTAATTTAATATACTACTCTATATTCCCAAAAAATGTAAAGTAGTTGAAAGACTTTTTAGAAAGCTGTTCACACAATTTATTATGGCAAAAGTAAGTCGAAAAGAAAAAGAAAAAAAATTCTCTAAAAATTTTAAATGACACTTATTTTGAACTATTTCTAAAAGACTAAAAATGATCATTTAAAAGGACCAGAGGGAGCAATATATTTTAATTATTTTAGTTGATAAGGATGGAAGAAGTTGAAAAGAATTTTGGATCAATCAAATCATTAGTATGATTGGTGCTCCTCATTCACCCTTGGTAGGTACGTAGAATTTATCAATCACGTAGCACTTCTAGATCTCTTGTCTCTTTATCTTTTTCTTCACTTTAATTTGATAATTAAGCTAACCATCAATATCAAATTATCTATTGTGATTATTAAAAATAATTATCTCAAATTATTTTTATTTTAGAAGTTTAAAATATAATTAATTATTTTCTATCTATTTTACTTTTAATATATTATCATTAATGAAGATGACACATAAATATAGTAAACGCTTAATGGAGAAAATATATAATTTAGATATATATAAGGGTAAAACACAAAAAAAAAAAAAACGAGAGTTAATTTGAACGGAGGGAGTACCACTATTAATTTATGAATAACATGAAGTACATGGTACTGTTAACTTTTAGGAGACAATGGATATCAATTGGTCAAAAGCTACACAATGCCCTACTCTTCGTTTTGACAGCTAAATGGGGACATGTGAATTCCACCCTTTCATTATCTATACTAAAGTTGTTTTTTAAATAGAGAGTTGCTAAATTGCCACATCAATTTGATTCAAATTTGATCACATTTATATAAAAATTACTATAACCTCTATTATACAATTTTAAATTAAGATAAACATTGAGACGAAAAGATAGAAATGACATTAATTAAGAATAAATTATTAAATTTAACCTAAATAATCATATAAATTTATCCCATTTGGACTATTGTGGCCAAAATAGTGTGGCCAAAGAACCTTTTTCAAACAAGATTTTGTAAAAATAGGAAAAGCATATATATATTTCCGCGACATTAAGTTGATTTTTGTTGTTGCAAAATATACTATTTTCAAATGGCCCATCTTCAAAACCTGAAATTCATAGAAAAACTCTTTAACATGTTCTATAAAGTTTCTTGGTTGTTAATTGCGATAGATAAGACCGATCTGTTTGACTAACCAAAATTCAGCACGCATGTTAGTCAAAATCCATTTCACATAATCATCACCAATTTTGAAATGACATTTGTTTAAACTTTTATAAATAGTTGATTGAGTCCTATATCGGTGAAGTGGGTATCTTCGTCTCCTTATATGGTTTTGGACACTTCTTATTGCATGAGCTACTACCTTTTGCAATTGAGTTAGACTCAACCATTCAAGGTTCATTTCTTTATTATGGTATCAGAGTCAAGACCACCTCAATTCATTTTTCACCCGATGTTGGAGCCCCATGCATCTTATATTGTTCACGCTCCAAATGTCAGTCCTAAGCGTATGGGTGAAGTTGAGTCCCACGTCGTGAGAGTAAGTGTCTCCATCGTCCTTATATGGTTAGCCACTTTTCACCGCATGAGCTAACTTTTGGGTTGTGTTATTGAAACAAGTTCATAGTTATCGCAAAGATAATCTAAATATATCAAGTTTGTGGATAATAGAACTAAGTAGAGACGATTAATACAAGATTCATATAGTCGATCTCGCCTAACTCGGGATGGACGCATCACTGACTAAACGATCAACATTAGTTTGATTTAGCATAAGACATCTTCGAAAAAAATCATTGAGAAAATCAATTTTTTCATTATGCGTCTCATATATATACTATGAAATGTTTTAAGAAAGAAGTTAATTTACACCAACTTGTTAAAATAAGCAACATGTTGATGGGCATATATCACTTTGCACTACAGCTATCTTAGGCTCATGCTTCATGTCGCATGTCTTAGCCTATGTGTGAACACTATTGCCAACCATTAATTCTTAAAATTATCATTAGAACACCAACTCCATCCACATCCCCATCCATCAAATTCTATTATTAGTATAAGTTACATGTCTTAATATTCAACCAAATACTAAAGAATTATCTCGAACAAAAAAATCCAAAGTAAAACACTTTGTACAGAAATATATTTTCCATCCAAAGAAAGAATAAAGAGTACTGAAATCGAGATAACCTATTTGAAAATACATCCAGAAAAGAAACAAAAATACATACACATGATGCTACATATAGAGAAGCAAGAAGCGGCAAAGAGAAGTATATTCTCAAGAAGTTTTACAATATTTTTAGTTGTAAATTGTAATTATAAAAGAGGCTTCAATTACCTTTAGCAATGGAAAAACAATTGTTTGTTTGAAGTCTAAAAAGTTGGTCAAAAAAATTAAAGGTTTAGCAATTAAAAAGCCATATCTCTTTCAGCTTGTCTCCACCTACACTTTTCAAGATTGAGAATTTTGATCTTTATAAGCTACTCCCTCCGTCCAATTTTACTTGTCCATTATACTAAAAATCATTGTCCAATTTTACTTGTCCACTTTAGAAAACCAAGAGATAGCTTACCACTTTTTTTCTATTTTACCTTAGTATTAATAAGTCAAAATTTTCAATTCCTTTTTCCAATACTTTGGAATGATACTAGTCAAACTTGGCTTAATATGAAAATTTTGCTCCAAAACTAACTTTTATGGGGCATATGTCAATTGTTGAAACCCATTACTTAATAAGTTGGCAGCACATTTTTTTTATTGTAAGCTTTAATTGATTTCAATCATTGGGTAATTAGCAAAAATTAGGGGTAATATGATAAACTTTTCATTCTATTTTTGGCTCCTTAATAGGCGTGTCAAAACTGGACAGAAGGTGTAAATAGTAGCAGTGGGGCAATACAGCATGTGACAAATGTTATTCTATACTATTAAATAATTTAGGGGTCCTAGAAAATTCCACATCAAGAAGACCAAATTGGCCTAAGTCAATCAATTTTTATAGACTCATAAAAGTTCAAACAAGTTGCATGGGATTCCACCTTGTAGCACCAACTTGATTATGTGTAGGTGAATTGAATTTTTTGGTTTCCTATAAGACCCTACTTGTTTATGCAAATGCCCTAAAATAGCACCTATATAATTTGGACTGCTGGACCCCCTCTTTAATTTGCCTTTTTCTTCCTTTCTAGCTTTAGCTTTGTACCATTGTGCCGACATGTCCGTGTCAAGCCTCTTTCCTCTTAGTGATGAGAGGAAATTGAAATTTTATTGTGAATAAGAGCAACTTCACCTGAATTTGGCATGGGATAATCCTCCTCTTTCAAAAACTTGGATTATTAGTATTACAAAAAGATCATTTAAAATAAACTTCTAGGTCTAAATCGTTTGTGTTCTTTTTTATTTTTTCTGTTTTACCTTTTGATAAGTGAGGAAGAAATTTGGGTAACAACCACCGTTAGCCTTCATGTATCACTCGTTCAATTTAATCTTTAACAAGTGTTTGGTTGATGAGAGACAAGAAGGGGGTCGTACATATAACAAACGAGAAGACCATGAATTGATTGAACAGAGAATTTCAATACATTTCTTAAAACTTCTATTATACATAGAGTAAGGATAAACGAGGAGGGGACTACAAAGTGGGAAGTAAATTCCTTAAAAGTTCAAATAACCAACCAACCGAACTATTAGAATTTAGCTCGAAAATTGTAATTGTATGTTCCGCCATTGACGATCTACTAATGCTTAATTTACTAAATCGGGTAAACGAACTTGTAAACTAAAATATTTAAGTTTCAAGTTGATAGGGGGCTAACATTCAAATGTGCAAGAGGTGTTAACAGAGTTTGACAATTATAATTTCATTACATATCATAGTAGCTGATGTTGCCAACATTGTTAGACGTCGGAAAATTCTAACATATTATATTGCCTACTGTGTTGTTTGGCCAAAGAAATTTTTCTATACTAAAGCTCTAAAGTCGATACATCATAGAAGCATATAGTATACAACTTGTGTACAGTTTCCTGATTGGAGAAAATGTATTGCACTCGGTGTTCACACCGAACAAATGAATGCAACACAACATATACGAGTAAATATTTTCCTCACAGGGACTTGCTCTTCGAAAGGGCGGAGGGAGGCAGGGGAGAAAACTTGGAGACTAAGGGTGTGTTCGGTATGGAGGAAAATGTTTTCCTGTTCCTAAAAAATAAGTGAATTTCCACTTATTTTCTCCTATTCGTTTGGATAGTGAAAAATAAGTGAATTTCTTACTTATTTTTTCATGTTCGTTTGGTTGATAGAAAACGTTTTCCGAAAAATCTTTCATCCAAGCCTCACCAACTCCAACCCAACTCCATACCCCCACCCACACCCCACTCCCACCCACCCACCCCTGCCCTCTCCAAAAAAAAATTTCTTTTGATTTTTTTGTTTTGTTTTTTGCACCCCAACCCCCAACCCTCACCAACTCCAACCCAACCCCACCCCCACACCCCCTACGCCCCCACCCCCCTCAATTTTTTATTTTTTTATTTTTTGCACCCCCACCCCCAACCACTCCCATAAACCATACACTACCTCCTCCCCTCCACCGGCCCACCCCCCCCCCAAAACATTTTTTTTGAAGTTTTTAATTTTTTTTCTAAATTTTCTACACGACTACATCCCCCATCACCCCCCTCCCCCCTTGCGTGGAACCCAAACCACACCAACACCCCCCCCCCCCTCTCCCAACCCCAACATTTTTTTTGAAGTTTTTTATTGTCTTTTGCGGGTTTCTACACCCCCAGACACCCCCCAACCCCCCAAAAAAATCTTTTCACCACCCACCCCCACGCCCACTCCCCAATACCCTATCACCCCCTCCAAAAGTTTTAATTTTTAACCACGCAAACATTCAATTTTTATTTGTCAACTTTTTTTCAATTTTTTTTTTGAGGCAGGAGGGGGGTGGGGTGCAAAAAAACAAAACAAATGTCAAAAAAAAAAAATTCAAAAAAATATTTTGCGGGGGGCGAGGGTGTAGGGGGCAGTGGGGGTGGTAGGGTGGGGGTTGGGTTGGGGTGCAAAAAATCTCAACTTTTTTTTTCAAAAATTTTAATTTTTTTTGCCGCCGGAGGGGGGGGGGGGTGGGGTGCAAAAAACCAAAACGTCAAAACTTTTTTTCAAAAAAAATATTTTGGGGGGGGGGGGGGGGGGGCGGGGTAGGATGCGGGGTGGGGGGGGGGGGTTGGGGTGCAAAACAAAAAAAAAATGTCAACTTTTTTTTCAAAAGTTTTTTTTTTTCGGGGGGCGTAGGGGTGCGGGGTGGCATGGGGTGGGCGTAGGATTGGGGTGGCATGGGGGTAGGGTGCAGGGTGTCGTGGGGTTTGGGGGTGCAAAAAACCAAAAAAAATGTCAAAATTTTTTTTTCAAAAATATTAATTTTTTTTTTTTTGCCGGGGGGGTGGTTAGGGCGCATTAGTGGGGGAAGGGTAGGGTGCGGCGTGAGGTGGGGGTCCAAAAAAAAATTCAAAACTTTTTTTTTCAAAAAAATATTTTTTTTTGGGGGGGGGCGGGGGGTGGGGGGCTGGTGTGCAAGATGCAAAAAATCAAACATAATGTCAAAACTTTTTTTTTCAAAAACAAATTATTTTTGGGCGGGGGTGGGGAGGGATGGGGTGGTACGTGGGGGTGGGGTGGGTGGAGGATTGGGAGTGGTTGGGGTTTGATGGTTTGTGGAATGAACTTGTGAACTTTTTTTCCCTACTTTTATTAGGGAAGTCATTTTCCCCAATTTTGAGGAAAATGTTTTCCAAAAGAAAATATTTTCTAAAATTTTTGACCAAACGAACATGAGAAAATTGAAAAACATTTTCTTCATACCGAACACCCCCTAAATGAACCTCCAAGCGTGGAAAAGAGCGTAAGGGTCTGAGCTGATAAACTGGTTCAGAAGCTCAAAGTTTTCTGGTAATGCTCAATTTTTACTTTCGTACTAAGGGAGTTCATTTCTATTCACATTCTGACGACTTGATCAGTCGGAAAAAAGGGTCTAGGCAAAGATGACATACTATGCCAGTATGTCAATTTGACAAAATCCATATGCAGTCGAAGGTCAGGACAAATGAGCGCAATCATATATATATATATATATTTTATACCTACTAAAGAAACACTCCACAAATATCAGAAGACCGAAAAGAACTAACTAGTTCAACAGAAACAACAGTGTATTTGGCAATGTGCCCATCACATTGCATTTTACCTAAGAGCACATGTGCATGTCTACATAGTGACGATTTACGAGCCAACCCGAACGCACCTTTCAATCTCTGAATCAAACAGCCAATTCAACAATGCATTTGCTCCTTGACAGCGGCTGCAACACACGATAATCAATCAACCTGAACTTGCTGCTTGAATACCATGGCATGACAAGAAGCAGCTGCTGAAACATTCTATTTACAGACTACTTCAGTAAGTAAAATCATGACCTGGGCTATCAGAATGCATATCCATAGATGCATCAGCAGAATTACAGCTATTGGACTCCCTATTTTGGTGGTGGAGGTTCGTTTCGTTGTTTCTTGCCCCATTTGAAGGCTGAACGTTGTTTAAAAAGTAACCTCCTTGAGCAGCTTGATAATTCTGCAGGCTTTGCCTAACAGGGCTTGAAAGAGCATTTGAGAAAACATAATTCTTCGATTGCGGATCATGATCCGATCGTACGCCATGTACTGGAGCTGCTACACCAACTGAGCCTGAAGAGACTGGGAAGCCTGAATTTGCAAAATGTATTGGTTGAGAATGCTGGTTCTGCGGTGGTCTAGGCGACATTGAATGGTCCTCTCCACTATAGTCCAGTTCCGACTGATAAGATCATTAAATGCACTTTCAGAAAAGATCAGTAAATGCACTTCCAGACAAACAAAACACAGATCAAATATAAAAAGAGAAGTGGAGGATGTCTCAGATTATTATGACCAATCATTTACTGAAGATACCAACCAGAAATGGATGAAAATAGGAAACCAAAGGAAAAATGTTTTGCAGCCTCCACATAATTTTCAATCCAGTATCCGCACAATATGAAATCAGCTTCTCAGGCACAGAATACAGGAAAACTATCATCAACTGGGGTACTATTTTTCCATTATAACAAGGATCCAGAGATGCATGATCTCACGAATTACATGCAAAAAGATCATAGTAATATTATAGAAATACCATTTTTTTCAGTACCTGATAAATTTTGTTCTACATTTAAATAAGACATGCACATGCACTCTTCAAGTAAAAGTAGGCAAATAGAGAGAATTAGAAAGAAGTGTCTCAAAGTGCACGAGAAGCACGGAACACCATCACAATAAAGCTGAGAAGCCGTTTGTTCCTCTTAGAAACCAAATGATCAAAATGAACACATATTGCAGAAGAAATTAAATGAAAAGCTAAAAAAGACACTTTCAAATCTATAATCAGCAATCATCTTACCTCATAAAGCATTTCTTTGAAGTCAGTTAGTTCAATAGACTGTAACATGAAAACCACACACAGAACACATTCAAGATCATTCACAATTTTACAAAGTTCTTGATAACCCAAGTATACAAATAATTTCTTTTTATAAATAACACAAGTATACAAATAATTTCGTCTTATAAATAATACAAGTATATAAATCATAACTGAAGAAAATCAGATTTTAGGCATAAGAAGCTTAAATTATTGCTGTCGCAAATCTTCTTCAGGTCCAATTCATGCCATATCAAACACGACATGATTGTCCAGAAATCAGGAGGCTTTATCTACTACAAACTTATCAGTAGCATTGACACCATATATCCGTTCCTTGAGAAATATCAAGAAAGCTAGGATCACGTCATCCAGAAAGGACGGTATCATCCATTAATGTAAAACAATACAAACTTTTCACGTAACCACAGCGAAAGTGAAATATTCTTCATCAAGCCATCCACAGGTCATTAACCAATTTGGAGAACTGGCCTTTACGCAAACTCTATGGAGAAAGTCCGTATAAAAATAAAATAAAGTGCAAATATGCTCAGCCTGTCAAAAGGCAGGTCTGGAGTCGGTCAAACCATCTGAAGTCCTAATCCTAGATCTTAAATCTCATGTCTCCCTGAATTTCTCCAACCGGGATAGATACTACAACCTTAAACCATATTGGAAGAAGTGAGGCTGCTCTGAATAAATGTTAAGCATGAGTTTCTTCTTTTTCTTTTTCTTCTTTGTGGTGGTTGTGGTGGTGGGTGGGTGGGGGGGTGGCGGGGGAGGATGTCAAATTTGCAAGGCCTTAATTAGTTTTTGCACTAAGGTGGTGCCAAAATGAGCAGAAGAGCAGCAATTAGATAAACAAATCTACAGAGAAAGACAACTTCTAAACAAGCAAAGTAAATAAAATTATCTTGAGTCTCCTTCCATGGACTCCCCGTTGGCTCCACGTCCCTCTATCGAATCATCTCACTCCTTTCCTCCTACTCAGATTATTCTCTTCTTTTTCTACTGGGAGAGGGGGGAGGGGGCTTTGATGTATTGCATAACACCTGATGCGTGGATTGGGCCCGCACGATACAGGTACAAATGCCTAGTATTTAAGTGACGAATAGTAGAAGGGCGGGCCCATTTACCTCCAAACTGTGTCCTCGGGATTTCTCAATTATCAAGAAAAGTGTAATTTCCTTGATATAGGAAAGCACCATAATAGAAGAGGTCTTCTCAATTGAGAATGCACACTAGTACCAAACATAGTGTTGATTATCATTTTGTGGGATTTCATGACTAGGAATGTTGAATAAGATTCAGGAAAACTACATTCCTCATCAGAAAAGATCTAAAAGAGAAGAGCACAATGGGACGCTAAGCATATTATACATGCCCTACTAGCTGGTCGATAAAGGTCACAGAATTGTGCATAAAAGGGTAAGTTGGGAGGAGCTTTCCATGTGAATTGACGAATTTAGTGTTTTTACTGGAGGAATAGAAATCACTGAGATAAGGTGGGAGCACAAAACTGATGCATTTCAAGCATACGATCTCTGAAAAAGGAGGAGATAGCTTAGCAGCAACACCACAGTGAGCAATAGTTAATTAGGGTGCTTACTGATGGTGGGCAGTGAGTCACCAGATCGGTAGAAACAACACAGTGAGCAATAGTGAATTAGGGTGCTTACTGATGGTGGGCAGTGAGTCACCAGATCGGTAGAAACACCACAGTGAGCAATAGTGAATTAGGGTGCTTACTGATGTTGGGCAGTGAGTCACCAGATCTGCAGATTCTATGAACTGCGCGGTCTGTGCACCAAATGAAAGTTCAGATCATTTCTATCTCTTCTCTAAGTCATCAAGAATTTTTCTCTTATTCCCTTTGGGGCACGGCCCTTACAGAACCCTGTGTGAACATGGGATGCTTCGAGCACCCGGCAGCCTTTCTTATCCTAATAATCAGTCGCTTCATGGATCATAATGCTCCTAAACAAAGAACAAATCTTACGAGCTATTGTCTTAGCAGATAAAGAACTCCATAGCATAGACATGAACTGTAAATCAAAGAGATCAACTTAAAAGTTAAGCCAAACGTACCTGCAGGTAGTTCATCATGTCAGCAGTTGTTACTCTGGATCCTCCCTCTTGTTGCCTCAAGATCCATTGATACATTTTCTCCTATAAAGACATGTCGTATAAAGTCAAAAATAAATCTCTCAATTCGTTGGAAACTAAACCCCCACAACCTAACTAGATCATTCACTTTAAAACATAACAAAGCAAAAATGTCTAACAGCAAAAACATCGAAAAACCTTAATAAGCACAAGGCATATAAAAGTTTAGAAACAAGATGTATTTGCATGTTCCTAGCTAGATTAAAGGCACAACTACATAGTTCAGTTTGGGAAATGATTATCAGTTATCACCAAGTCCAATCGAAAATCCAAAATAAAACAGAGCTATTAATACTTTGAATCCTCATTTTCTTGATGCATACATTTGAGAACAGAGAAGACCAGAAAATGACAAAGGAAAACCTAGTACCATTTAGAGTAAGGAACAAAACAATGAATTACTTTTCCATGATCTATTATTACAGACCAAGTACATTGTTATGTGACACAAAGCTTTTGCCTACAACAACATATATCATTCTTCCACCACTGCAATTCAATTTTGTTTATCTGCTCTCTTAGTAGGCCAACTAGGGGGCAAAGATATTATATTCAACCCAAACAAATTTTCAAACTGAATTTGTTATGATTATATTTCTTTGGTTACAATCAAGTTCAGTCTCTTAAACGAACAAAAGCACAGTGCAGAGGATGGGATTGAAGAAAAATGTACTGGCTAGCACAGAGATTAGCGTTCAGGAGCTACAAGCATCGTTATTTGGAGCTTTCCCCTTTCTTCTTTCTTCTCCTAACCCTCTTTACTCTGTACCATATTTCTTTCCACACTACCCTTTCCAGGGAGCTAAAGCTTCCTTAAGCATTTTGGGGTCTTTTGGTTGGAAGTATTAAGAAAATAATCTCAAAATAAAATTTTGCACTAATATGACCGTGTTTGATTTGAGTGATTAGAACTAATGCAGTGTTTACTTGATCGCATAAGAAAAAAATAATGCCCGCACATTTGGTTGACGGTACTAAAAAAATACTTGCACTAAATTGGGCTGGAATTACATCCTCCCTCCATTCCATTTATGCGAGGTAGTTTGACTCGACACGGAATTTAAGAAAGAAAGGGAGACTTTTGAACTTTGATCAACGTACCATAACATTTGTAAGGCTATAAAAGACTTTTGAAACACGTCACAACATTTGTGTGGCTATAACAGCTTCTCATAAAGAGTAAAATGACAGTTTGAAGTTAAGTCATTTTCAAATATAAAAATGTGTCATTCTATTAAAACATACTAATAATGAAATTGTCACACAAACTGGATCAGACAGAGTTATTTATGCGAGATAATGTGAAATAAGAAAACACGTAACAAATTGAAGATTAAAATTAAAGACAAAATGCCCTTAAAGTAGGTAATCTCTACATACTAATTCATACATTATTATCCACTGCATAACAATCTCTACAACAATCCCTTCATTACTATTTCACCGCATAAACAACCCACATAACTAGCACGTGACCCAAACGACCCCTCAAGGATTTTCCAACTTTCTTCTATCATTTCCCATCACCCATTACTTAGTGCCTTCAACAAAACAGCCATTCTACCGTTGTCTTTTACCTTTCTTCTTTTCCGAAGTATCTTCTACTCTCTGCCCTTGGAAGATCTTCCAGTTTCTTCCTTTTAGAGCCCTCTCTCTTCCCGAGAATATCCCAGCTAAGGGTATCCCATGAATGTTTTTCCCTACCATACTCCTCCTCCAACCTCTCTAAGCCTCGGCTTCTTTCGGCACAACACATACCTCTATATCACCATCTACGGCTTATCAACTGTCTATCTAAAAGCTATTAATGACAATGAATACTCTCTTATGTCATGCTACCGACGAGAAAAATGACGTATAACCTTAGCATTTAGGACTTTCCCACTTCCATGCTCCTCCCCCACGTTCTTTAAAGCCTCTGCTTGTTTCTGCACAAACATACCTCTTTATGTATGTCAATCACCCACTGCTTCTTTCCTTCAAAATGTGACTAAAGGGCATTAGCTATCATCAAGAAATGAGGCTATTGGTGCAAGATTTTTACATGATAGTTGTCTATCGAGCTTATCCAGTCGACCATTCTGATACAACAATTGCAGACATCAATAAAATTCCTATAGACAACAGCGGGACGCACCGAAAACAACTAAAAAAAGAACTTAGCTCCATGATTCATACCATACACAAGCTCTCCAAGTCTTCGCAATCGTTCAACACATTTAGATCTGAATCATCCAGATACAAACCATTTCACTTCTTTTAAACACCAGAATGAAAAGAAACTGAGTCCCACTTAGGCTATTATTCCACTTGTTAATGGCATATTCAATCAACATTACTAAACTTAAATTGAAATGTACATTTCTCAACAAGTGAGGTGCCCTCGGATCTATAGTACATGGTTAAGGATGAAATGCGCGATATGCAATGGGACATATGTCCGCACTAAAACCTCAAGTCTCAAAAACACACATAAACGACAATTCCATAATATCAGCTTTTATCAAACAAGTATTTCTAAGTTTTCCTTTTGCTTAATTAATCAAATGTAAAGTAAAGGGCTACAAAAACAAACAATTAACAGAATTTAAACAAAAAAAATTCTCCACACTAAAACCTCAAGTCTCAAAAATACACAGAAAAGAAACAACAATTCCATAATATCAGCATTTATCAAACAAGTCTTCGTTACTTTTTCTTTTGCTTAATTAATCAAATGTAAACGTAAAGAGTTACAAAAACAAACAACTACTAACATATATTTAAGAATAATCAATCAATTAATCAAACAAAAATAAATAAATATAAGAAAAAAAAATCGATATATACATGTATATATAATTCTCCACACTAAAACCTCAAGTGTCAAAAATACACAGAAACATCAATCAATTCCATAACACGAATCCTTGTTAGTTCTACCTTTGCTTAACTAATCAAATATAAACATAAAGCGCTACAAAACAAACAATCAACACATATGTAAAATCAAAAAAAAAGTAAATAAATATATACCAAGCCGTGGCGTTCACCAGCCTGGAATGAAAGTTTCTGTTGATTCAATGCTTGACTATAAAGCTGTGATAGCGAATTCGCTGCGCTACAAAACGTCGAATACATGGTTCGATCCACCTCATCTAGACTCGATGCTAACGACTTCCGTTTCTTCCCCATCTAAACCCTAACAAACCGACACCGTTTCAACCTCACTCTACGTTTCCTTTTTTTTTTCTCTTCTATAACTTAACCGCTCTCGTTTCGGTCCGTTCTGATGATCGGACGGCGAGAATCGGACGGTGAGAATCGGACGGCGGAGATAGGTTAATGGAGGTGGAGGCGTGAAGGGTTGAAATTGAAAGAAACTGTAAATGGAAGCTAATGTTAATGTATAGCTTTTTTTCTTATAACAGCTTGTAAAATGTTATATGTTTGTTTGTTTGTTTGTTCCATTCTTCCACTTGTGAAAGAGAGAGGGTGCATGCTAAGTTATCTTGTTCTAGCACCTACTTTTGAAATATCCACGTGGAGGGTTATATGTATTTTCGTGCCAATTGGGCTGTCGGTGAGATGGACTTACTGCTGTTACTAAAAGCCCAATAATCAAGATACGGGATTGATTCTCTTTGGATAACGTGGTAAACATTTAGGCCGTATTTACGAAATATGGTTATAATTTTAAAATATTACGAAACATAATTATTGTATTTACGAAATATAACTATCAGCACTGATATAATGTGTGTTGATACAACTTTTTCGTAGATTTCAACTGATACAACATGCGCTGACACAACTAACCCGTTTGATACATCTGAGCGGGTATAGCTCTTCCGCCGGATACAATAATTGTTAATACGTTTCGTAATTACGCTCTGAACTATAGCTATTTATGAAATTTTCTCTTTTTATTTAAGTTGATTTGAAAGAGAAATAAATTTTCTACGTAATGAATACGTGAAACAGAGAATATTTAAGGGATGGTATTGAATGCAAAGTATATAGGCTAATTTATTGTTAGGAAGATTCTTGAAGTTTATGAAGTGTTAAACATCCTACTACCGGTATGCTTGATTTTAGATTTCGAAGTCGTACGAAATAAAGTCCAAATTTTCAGAAATTATGAGAATTTTCAACTTTCCACCTCACGGACTCATTTCATTGGGAAATCATCAAGTAGATGCCTAAAGTTTTTTATCCTTGGGCTTAATTGAATAACTGATAAACATCAAATGTTAAAAAGTAATTTCAAGTGTTAAATTGATTTTATAAATAAATAGCTATGTATTTCGATAGAAGTGCTGAAAATAATAATAAGTAATTGAAATGTATGATAAAAAACTAATCAGCTAATCTGTTTAAATGACATAAATGCTCTTAACGCTATTTGCAAAAGTTTTAACAAAAAGATGATTGAATCACCAAAATATAATTGATGTGACAGTGATGTGGAGGATTATTCACATATTATTAGGGTTTGTCCAAAGTCTAAATCAATTTAAATATGGCAAAATTTCTTCTCACAAAATGAGCTTGATGTTATGATTGCTAAACCAATGCTTTAATAGATTGATGATATTATCAATTTTGGCTGACAATCGTTGTGGCAGGTCACGCTTATATTTTCAATAATGTGCATGCATGGAAAGAGCGTAAAAGAAATTTGATTGAAAAATAACTATCTACCTGCTGAAATTATATACAATCATATTACACCTTTTGCTCAAGAAATTATTAATGTATTTCCTAGTCCAAGTACTACAGCTAAACATGTTAAACTAATAGCGCGATCCCTTCCTTGTACAGGAAAGATAAAATTGAACACTAATGATAGTGTTAATATGTAATCTTGTGATGTTGATTTTGGAGGACTCTTTAGAGATGCTCGAGTAGTGGGTGGGATACTCGAGGTAAAATGAAACCTACTTGGCCAAGGAAGCAAGGGCCATGTGTCACAAACCAAATGGATTATGAAGTTGTAGAAGTGGAACATATTGCTTACTGGTTCTCAAGCTTATCATGAAAAAGGACATACAACATCCTCCACTTAGACATATTATTGAAGATTGTATATATTTGTTGTGGGCTGACAAGGCCACGATTAGACATGTCTGGAGGGAGGCAAACCAGTGTGCTGATTTTCTAGCAAATGAAAGTCATAATCAAGAAGAGGCTTTGATACTCCGAAGTCATGCATTTAAAGACATAGAGTTTGTTCTCCTAGCGATAAACCGGGTTGTTTATGAACGTTTTTAATATTTAAATTAAGTTTGTCTTTCCATTGTACCAAAATAAAAATAAAGGGAAGCAATATTTTTCTTAACTGTTAAAGCAAATCTGGAAAACCTTGCTTGTCCATACATGACAATGTATTGAAGAATAAACACAAAATTTTGTTATTCAGCATAGAATTTATTTCGTTTACACTCATTTTTTTCTTTGATGTATTTATCAAAATAATACAGTATGAAAAATGTATTTCTAATCTCTTAAATTAATTACTCACTCGTTATTGTATTACCAAACAACAAATTCCTCAAGTAAAAAATTAGGCAAACAAAAACGAAATATAGGCATTGTATGACTACTCGAATCAGTAAATGGCATAAAGCAGTCCAACATCTTCTTGTTGGCACTCAATAGCTCATATTACCTATGAGAATCAACATCCTATCTCCACTCTTTTTTTTTTTTTTTTTTCTCATCTGATGTCCGGCATCCGTATTTGGGGTCCGATTAAATTTGGATTTCTGCTGGGTAGTTCCACATTTGGGGGCAAAGTACTCCCTAACAATGGTGACTCCATACCCAAGGGGCTCGAACTCGAAACCTCTTAGTTAAGGATGGAGTAGTACCAATCACTACACCACAACCTCTCGGGGGTCGTTTGATACACGGTATTAACTGGGATATCCCAGCACTAGCTGCAGGATTAATTTTGTATCATATTTTTTAGATGGTATAAATGTATACCTTGTACCAAATAAAGTAGGGAAAAGACATGTTTTAACCCCTGAACTTGGCACGAAAACTCACTTTAGCAACTAAACTTAACTTCTATTTATTTACCCCCTTTAACAACTTACGTTTCAATTGTTTTCCACCCCAAATGCTGACGTGGCAAAAAAAAATTAAAAAAATAATAAAGAGAGTGAAAAACAAAAAAGTAGCCCGCTCATATATATATATATATATATATATATATATATATAAATAAAATAAACATTATACAATTAAAAAAATAAAATAAAAATAAAACCATCACCATCTTCTTCACAATCCCCCTCCCACTCCACAACTCCACCCAACATCTTCTTCCCACTCCCGGCCCTCCCCCACCACAGCCCCCGCCCCCCCAGCTGTTTTCTTCCCACTCCAGCCCCGCCCCCGCCACAGCCCCAGTGTTGCTTTTTCTCTTTTTTAAACCCCCCCCCCGGTCCTCTTCCCATCACCACCCACCACCACCACGAAATTTTTTTCTTTAGTGAAGGGGTCAGGTGCAATTTCTTTAGTGAAGTTGTTATTCCAAGCTTACTTAGAAGTACATAAAAGATAATAATAATTCATTGAATGGAAATTATAAAAATTTCATGAACTGCTCTGACTCTTAGAATTAAGCACATCATTAGCTAATTCCAACAGAAGAGGAATATTAGCCGCCATGTTGTGCTTCTCCTTCCGATTATGTTTTAGTTATCTTTTAGCTTGTGAGTAGAATATGTTTCACCATTTTTTGGTTTTTGATTTTGATTTTCTTTCAAAAAATAAAGTTACGGAAGAAATGGGTTTGCTAATAATGGTGGTGGAAGAAATGGTTTGCTAGAAATAGTGATGGTTGTGGATGTGGGTATTTTGATTTTCTTTCAAAATAAAGCTATGGTAGAAATGGGTTTATTAATAATGGTGGTGGAAGAAATGGGTTTGCTAGAATAATGGTGGTTGTGGATGGGTTAAAGATGGTGGTGGTGATTTTTTTTCTTTAAGGAATTTGATGAAATTGGTGGTGAGATGATGGTGATGATTTTTTTTTTTAAAGACGGAGTTCGTCCCGATTTTTGCGGCGGCGGCGTCGGCCCCGGCGGCGGAGAGGCGGCCGGCGGCATGGTGGCTGATAAAAGTTGGGTGAGGATGAGGAGAAAGAAGAAAGAGAAAGAAAAAAATAATAAAAGAAAAACAAAAAATGATGTGTTGGTAATTTTGACATGGTAATGATGTATGACGTGGCAATGATGTGGCATTGACGTGACAAAGCGTTATTGATGGCTGTGTAATACACCTCCCATTGTGAGAGTGGTATTTTTTTAGGGTGGAAAACAATTGAAACGTAAGTTGTTAAGGGGGTAAATAAATAGAAGTTAAGTTTAGTTGCTAAAGTGAGTTTTCGTGCCAAGTTCAGGGGTTAAAACATGTCTTTTCTCAATAAAGTATGAAGTGCATTCCAAACTTAAAG
This sequence comes from Lycium ferocissimum, assembly GCF_029784015.1. Taxonomy (NCBI): domain Eukaryota; kingdom Viridiplantae; phylum Streptophyta; class Magnoliopsida; order Solanales; family Solanaceae; genus Lycium; species Lycium ferocissimum. The sequence goes on along the minus strand of NC_081351.1, from coordinate 40,578,293 downwards.
ATGGAATATTCCATCTTATCCCACCTTAATACTCCATCATCCAATATCCATCGTATGACATCGTCTTCTTTCTCTATTTATTTAAAAATGTGTCTCCCACCTCTCATATCTTTTGTTGTTGGAAGACCACATACAAATCACACAAAACCAGTCCTTCCAACTAGGTAAAAAACGATTGAAAATTAGTCTGAATTTTTCGATCCTGTGCAATTTTGATTGAGTAATGTTGGGTTTTGTCGAAAATATCTAAAGGGGCGTGGATGCCAATTTTTGAGGTGTTTTGAGATGATTTGAGGCAAGTTAGAGATTATTTTTTAGATTGAAAATCGAGGTTGAAAAAAACTTCATCTTCGTATATCTATATATATATATATATATATATATATATTCTATGCATATTCTTGTATATCATTTATCTCAATATATATCCATGAAAATACGCGTTTGGTATTACTTTGATGCACATAATACACACACGTGATATGCAAGGGGATATGATGTTTTTCAAGCTGGTTTCCAATTTTGGGTTTTCAATTTTAAAACTTTACTGATCTCTTTTTTATGTTATATATATATATATATATATTTAAAGTGCTGTCATGTAAATATAAAATTATGTTTCCGTAATTAAGTTATTTTAATCCGTCTTCCACTTTCAAATTTTACACGAAATTTGATGTGTAATGTATTGCTATAATTTGTTGGAGTGAACAATAAAAGTTTTGGGTACTAAATACTAATCAACTAATGCCTCGAGCCTAACGTCCCGCCTTTTAAAGCATTGCGCCCACTGCTCATACCTAGAGTCTAGAGGTTTCTATGATATGATTGACTCGATTTTGTGTAAAAGGAAATTAAATTAATTAGTGATTTCTAAATATTTTTAAAAAATTATTATTAATTTAGTAGTATAATTTTATTGGTTTAAGTTGATTTCGTTTTCTTGGGTTTATTTATTTTTGTGTTTATTACATAACTAGAAATATCAAGAAATAAGAATAAATTAGCATCGGAATAGTTTAGTAGGCCTCAGTACTTGTCCATTTTGTCATCCTAGTGTTTGTATTCACTATTTGCCAACTGAACCCTTATATCCTTTGAAATACAATTGGGGGCATCAGTGAGATGGACTTACTGGTGTTACTAAAAGCCCAATAATCAAGATACGGGATTCTCTTTGGATAACGTGACAAACATTTAGACCGTATTTACGAAATATAATTATAATTTTAAAATATTACTAAACATAATTATCGTATTTACGAAATACATTCTCATTGATTAGTTGATTGTCTTCCGATACAACGGATTTCAACCGATAAATCGCCGACACAACTAACCCGTTTGATTACTCTTTGATACAATAATTGTTAATACGTTTCGTAATTACAACTATTTATGAAATTTTCTCTTTTTATTTAAGTTGATTTGAAAGAGAAACAAATTTTCTACGTAATGAATACGTGAAATAGAGAATATTTAAGGGATGGTATTGAATGGAAAGTATATAGACTAATTTATTGTTAGGAAGATTCTTGAAGTTTATGAAGTGTTAAACATCCTACTACTGGTATGCTTGATTTTAGATTTCGAAGTCGTACGAAATAAAGTCCAAATTTTCAGAAATTATGAGAATTTTCAACTTTCACTAGCCTCATGGACTCATGGTGGCTGGGGAAATCATCAAGTAGATGCCTAAAGTTTTTTATCCTTGGGCTTAATTGAATAACTGATAAACATCAAATGTTAAAGAGTAATTTCAAGTGTTAAACTGATTTTATAAACAAATAACTCTGTGTTTGGATAGAAATGTTGAAAATAATAGTGATCAACAAATCTGTTTAAATGACAGAAATGCTCTTAACGCTATTTACAAAAGTTTTAACAAAAAGATGATTGAATCACCAAAATATAATCGATGTGATAGTGATGTGGAGGATTATTCACATATTATTAGGGTTTGTCCAAAGTCTAAATCAATGACTGCTAAACCAATGCTTTAATAGATTGATGATATTATCAATTTTGGCTGACAATCGTTGTGGCAGGTCACATCTATATTTTCAATAATGTGCATGCATGGAAAGGGTGTAAAAGAAATTTGATTGAAAATAACTATCTACCTGCTAAAACTATATACAATCATATTACACCTTTTGCTCGAGAAATTATTAATGTATTTCCTAGTCCAAGGACTACATCTAAACATTTTAAACTAATAGCGCGATCCCTTTCTTGTACAGGAAAGATAAAATTGAACACTGATGAAAGTGTCAATCTGTAATCTTGTGATGTTGATTTTGGATGACTCTTTAGAGATGCTCAAGGGAAGTGACTGCTGGGATACTCGAGTAAAATGAAACCTACTTCAAGCGTCAAGCAAGGGCCACGTGTCACAAACCAAATGGATTATGAAGTTGTAGAAGTGGAAACATATTGCTTACCGGTTCTCAAGCTTATCATGAAAAATTTAAGGACGTACAACATCCTCCACTTAGACATATTATTGAAGATTGTAGATATTTGTTGCGGGCTGACAAGGTCAATATTAGACATGTCTGGAGGGAGGCAAACCAGCGTGCTGATTTTCTAGCAAATGAAAGTCATAATCAAGAAGAGGCTTTGATACTCCGAAGTCATGCATTTAAAGACATGGAGTTTGTTCTCCTAGTGGATATAAACCGTGTTGTTTATGAACGTTTTTAATATTTAAATTAAGTTTGTCTTTCCATTGTACCAAAAGAAAAATAAAGGGAAGCACTATTTTTCTTAACTGTTAAAGCAAATCTTGAAAACTCTGCTTGTCCATAATTAAGTTATTTTAATCCGTCTTCCACTTTCAAATTTTACACTCCGTCTTCCACTTTCAAATTTTACACGAAATTTGATGTGTAATTTATTTCTATAATTTGTTGGAGTGAAAAATAAAAGTTTTGGGTACTAATCAACTAATTCCTCGAGCCTAACACCCTGCCTTTTAAAGCATTGTGCCCACTGCTCATACCTGGAGTCTTAGAGGTTTCTATGATATGATTGACTCGATTTTGTGTAAAAGGAAATTAAATTAATTAGTGATTTCTAAATATTTTTAAAAAATTATTATTAATTTAGTCTAATTTTGTTGGTTTAAGCTGTTTTCGTTTTCTTGGGTTTATTTATTTTTGTGTTTATTACATAACTAGAATTATCGAGAAATAAGAATAAATTAGCATCGGAATAGTTTAGTAGGCCTCAGTACTTGTCCATTTTGTCATCCTAGTGTTTGTATTTTTGCCCTCGATTTCTAGCAGCCGCCATCTTACTCCCTCACGGCCTGAAACACCATTGCAGCAGCCATGAAAAGCAGCCTTTCTTCGTCGTCCTTTTCGCAGTTTTGATAGTTCTTGAAGCAATTTTCCATTGAGATCATGATGATCCTCCCTCTGTTTCATAATAAGTTATTTTTTTTAGCTCAAACACACTTTAAGAAATTGCTCACTTTTAAAAAATTAGGAGTGTTTTTATTAACTTACTTAATCAAATTATCAAATTATGATAACATAAATAAATGCCTAAAAAAAGAAAAAATATTTAATGAAAATTAATTATTTAAATAAGCACAATTTTAAAAGAAAGTATTCTTAAAATCTTAAAGCACCATTTATTTAAAAAAAAAATTACAAAACCTAAAAAATAACTTATTATTTATGTCACGCCATTTCATGGATAACTCTAATGCAAATTTGTTACAACCAAATTAAATGAGACCCATCATGAATCTTAACCAATTTGAAGAAAACCTACGGATCGAAGACCAAAAATACATCGTCGCAAAAACTCATTTGTTCTATGGGAACCCATTTCAACCAATCTCCTGAGTATAAGTATATAGTCTGTGTGACCACCGAAAATGCCATGTTGTTTCTTTACCACTTTCTTTTAATTTTAGTCTAAATATGTGTGTATAAACAATAGGCTGTGATTATTTATTTACTAGGGAATTCGAGTTACATAAAAGGAGTTTTATGTATTTTCCAAAATCTGTTCAATAAGATTGTAATTAGCAACGATATGTCGATATGTTTAAAGGAAAGAATGGAAGGAGAAGAAAAAATTGGAGGGGAAGAAGCAGGCAAATGGGGGACGACGGTGAAATGGAGGTGGAAGAAGGCTCTTTTAGCCCTTTTTTATTTTCTTTTTCTAACTTTATATTTGGTCTTTACTTTTTATTCTTATTTTTATTTTTAATCAAAATTATTGTGCTCACTCTCTTTATGCGCATGTATTATTAGGGGTGGGTGTTCGGTTCATCGGTTCAGTTTTATCAAATTTCGGTTTGGTTATTTTGATTTCGATTTTTTGAAGGTGGACACTGAACATGGAGCTAAACTGGTTCGGTTCGGTTCTTTCGATTTTGGTTTATTGAAGTTCGATTCGGTTAGGTTTCGATTTTTTCAATTCGATTTTTTTGATATAATGTTAGAAGCGATTCCATTTATACTAATTCATATTCTCAAAAGCAATTAAATATAAAACTGATAAATTGAAATCAAAATCAAACAAACAGGATACTAGGGGTGCGTATCGGCTGGTTTGGTTCGGGTTTGAAAGTTATCGGTTAAACTTATCGATTATCGGTTTGTAGACATATTAAACCGTTAAAGAATCATTAGGATATCGATTCTTGGGTTATTGGTTAATCGGTTTTGATCGTTATCGGTTATATTGGTTTAACCGTAAGATATCACACGGAATTTTTTTTCTCCAAAGCAATCAAAAACGAAAAGAGACAAAATCATCTCAAAAGAAAGTGTACGTTAATTAGCTATAAAAATGTACCATTCAAAGAAATCGTAGCTTTGCTCCATCAAATCGATAAAGCCTACTGGTAAGCAAGTGTTAACAACGCGGGGATGGATTTTGATCAATTGGAGCCGTACCAAAAAGATTACTTCTATTCCTTTTCTAGAGTGTTTATGACTAGAACTTCGAGACTAAATCTTAGTCCTTAGACCATTGCAAGCAAAGCACCTACATGCAACTTCAATTGTAATTATACAATATCCAAGTTCTCTTTTAGGTAACATAAATCATCCACAAAGTTAAATGCAAAATAGAATAGCGCAAAACACTTTTTAGACTACCGGTAAGCTTGTTCCAATTTGATATCTAGGCCACTTCAAATTTGTACCTATTGAATACTTTTTTGACAATCATCCAAAAGTATAGAATGTGTGTGCTACACTCGTGGATTCCGAATTAAAAGCATTTGGCTCAAAATATTATTAAAAAATTAATTAAGAAGAAAAAGAAAAACTATTTAGAATATATTGAATTAATTAAAAAATATAATTTAACAATAACAAAAAATAAAAAACATATTCTTGAAGAAAGCCCCTACCCACCCACGTTCAACCTTCTTCAACCTTCAACCTACATTCCCCGCCGTCCCATTAGCCACCCCTACGTTCAATCTTCTTCTCCTCCCATTAGCCACCACCCACTCCACCTTCTTTCCCTCCACCTGTCATTAGCTTTAGATTCACCTGAAATATTAACAAATCCATATGAACGTCGCCGGAAAAATTGAAATATTGCCGAAAATTTTCTAGAAATTCATATCTGATTTCTTCTCTTGAAGAACTTCTGTTCTTTTGTTTTGATCCTTTCAACTTTGATGATCTATTATTATTAGATTACATAGATATATTAACATATTCGGACAGAACCAACGTGGGCATAAAAATGGAGTTTCATCGGAAATATTTTTGACACCCAAATTCAAAGTTTCTTATTCAATTTTAGTGGGAGACATCAACGGCATTAGACTGAGTTAAAAAGTGTGATTGGTGTGTTTTACAGCAACTAAATGGCAGCCATTGGTGGTGGATGATGGCTTGAAAAAATGGAGAAGATGAGCCAAAAAAAAAAGCCATTGGTGGTGAATGATGGCTGGTGGCTGGGTGAAAAAATGGAGAAGATGAGCCAAAAAAAAAAAGCCATTGGTGGTGAATGATGGCTGGTGGCTGGGTGAAAAAATGGAGAAGATGAGCCAAAAAAAAAAGCCATTGGTGGTGGATGATGGCTGGGCGAAAAAATGGAGAAGATGAGCCAAAAAAAAAAAAGCCCATTGGTGGTGGATGATGGCTGGGTGAAAAAATGGAGAAGATGAGCCAAAAAAAAAAAGCCACTGGTGGTGGATGACGGCTGGGTGAAAAAATGGAGAAGCTGAGCCAAAAAAAATATTTATTAAAAATAATAATCTTCACGCGCCTATTTTTGTGTATATTACACACACATTGCCACATCAGCAAAAAGTATTTAATAGGTACAAATTTGAAGTGGCTTAGGTATCAAATTGGAACAAGATTAGGTTTAGGTAGCCATGAGAAAAATGTGGTAAAGTTTGGGGGACTATCTATGATTTTGCCAAGTTAAATCGAAAAGCATATCTAGCTATAATAGGCATAGTAATTATATATGGAAGGGTTATATGGAACGCTGGACAGTGGACTCCACAAATTATATACAAATTATATATGAAAGGTTATATATGGAAGGGTATAATTGTAATTAAATAAATGGTTATCGGGTTATCGGTTCACCCGTTAACAAAAGTGGTGAACTGACCGATACTCCGATAACTAGAGAACCCCTACCCACCCAACCATTAATCCGGATTCTAATAATCGGTTCGGGTTATTGGTTTAAATTTTTGACTTATAGGATACACAAAATATAACCATTATAGGATTACTATGTGTTATATACATATAGTAAGAATAACTAAAAAAATACATAAAGGACATACATTAATCCTAAAGACACATCCTAATCACCTTCCTTTGTTAAGGATATTTGATTGTGAAAAATTAATTAAAAAAGAGATTGTTACAATTGAGTTTTTTTGGGCTTAAATTTAATGGGCCTGGACTATTTTAATTTTTTTAGGTAATGCATTAAATTTCGGTGGGCATTCGATTTTATTCGATTTTATCAAAAAAATATTTCGGTTTCGATTTTTTGAAGGTGGACACCGAAAACCGAACCAAACTAGTTCGGTTTGGTTCGGTTCTTTCGGTTTTAGTTTCTTGAAGTTCGGTTTGATTTTTTGATTTTCGGTATTTACGTCCAGCCCTATGTATTATACGCATTTTGTCCAACTCAACCCTTAGGAGCCGTTTGGGCATGGTTTGAAACTATGAGATGAAATCATGATTTGAAATCATCTTTGGACATGCAATTTAGATTACTTAAGTTATATTTTTTCTTACAGACATAAAAATCCCACAAGTTGTGAAAACTATTAAAATATTCTCAATTATTATACAATCTGACCAAATGAGCAAGTCATAGTTCATAACAAAATTAATATATTTCCTTTCTAAAAATGAAACATCAATTGATTTTAGTTAAAAGAAAATTTAATATGAATAGTAATGTAACTACTCTTTAATATAATCCTCACACATGATAGACATAAATAGAGGTTAGTAAATGGTTGGTGTGAGTAATTTTTAAAAAATATCTACCAATTTATGGGTCTTTTTTACAAAATTTAAACTTAACTTATAAGTTTTTTTTTTTACAAAATTTAAACTTATGGATCAAGTTTTATATTTAAAAAATTTGAAACTATAGTTTGAAATTCCAAATTATGCCTGTTTAGATGATTTTAAATTTTAAATTATGAGATGAAGTGTATATCCAAATGCTAATTTCATCTAATGATTTCAAATCGCATGTGCAAACGGCTACTTAATTTGCCACATTTGCTCAGTCAACAACGGTCAAAAGGGTTTAAAATATTTAATTTATGGTCAAATAGAAGTGTCCGGATGAAACTTGCAAATATCGGGATGATAAAAATGATTAAGTATAGAAGCCTACTAAGCTATCCCACCTAAATTAAAACTATTCATATACGTCAGTCATCATGAAACATGTACAGACTAATTAATTTAGCTTTTGACTTTCTAGTGTCACAGGGTGTATAGTAAATACTTATAGTTTTAATTTAGTCCGACATTTAAAAAAAGTGAAAGCTTTTAAAACCTTGTGGTTCAAAATAAGTTTTGAATATTTATGTGGCTTATAAATCATTTCATAAAGTGAATTTGTTTATAAATTAGGAAAAAGATCATTTATTTTGATACGGTTTAAAAAGAAATAGGTTCACATAAATTGAAATAGAGGTAGTACCTATAAGATTTAACGAAAAAATTAGTATTTAATAAAATTGGACGAGTAACGTGGAAAAATTCAATCACTTACTATACTTGATTGAGGTGAGCACGCGATATAAAAAGTGAAATAAAAAGAATTCTGAGCTATCTTGGTTGATGGTAAAGAAGTTGTTCTTCCAATTAAGTTAAGATAAAAACTAGAAAAAGGAAACTAAATCCCAATTTATATATCATCAATTCTGCTCTCTACTCGCCGCTCAATTTTATTCCAATACAAAAAGTTTATCGAGATTTCTTCAAAGATGCAAGTACAAATATTCTTAACTTACGCCAAGAGCGAATATAATAATGTATAGCAATGATAGATTTGATGAATTTAAAACAAACCTAAAATGTATTTGAATTTCTTAAAAATATCACACACATGTATCTGTGATATATTCCAATACTTAAATATCGTTTGTTTAACTGAAGACGGTCAGGTGCAGGGTGATCAGCGTACGGGCTCGAATTCCGACAACTTTCTACTTCTGGTAAGTCCATCTTTGCACTTGTGGGACTACTCTATTTCAGTTCCATAAAGACTTTGTATTATTTTGGCAATGGGTATGGCATCATAACGACATTTTTACTTATGTCTAGTTTATGTTTAATGTACTTTGATCGTCAGGGGTTACTTTATTTCTCTCATATTGTTATTAGGTTAATGAATTGAGTTACGTGAATATGATTTAGGGTATTTATTATGTTATAATGCTCGGTGCAAGTTGATAGGTGTTGTGTGCCGGCCACATCGTAATCTATTCTGGGGCTTGACAAACTTAGTATGTGTATGTGATTGTGATTTAGTTTGGATTTTCTCTAGCTAATATCAAACTCAAAATTATTTAAAGGACTATTTTATTTTAATCAAAATTACCCAAATTTACAGTTGAATCTCTAACCTGAATAATTTATTTATTTATTAGTAGTAAAAAATAAAAAAAAATATTTTGTAAGTCATATAACCAACACTACTTATGTGAGAATACTTTATTACTTGACAAGTGGACACTTGCTTGTTTTAAGCATAAACAAAAAAGGCAATATTAATTTTTTCCTTTTTTTCCTTAATTAAAATGCTTAGCTAGAAAAGAAAAAGAAAACTTAAAATATCTTCAAAATTGACAATTAGAGAATAGTAACAATATATATTGATCATTTTATATTATTTTATGTTATTATTATATAATATGTAATAATCCAATTTCTGTTATATTAATGGAGGAATGAACTTCTCTAAATAATTAGTGTTAAAATTCCAAAACTTTGTCTTAAGTGCTATTGGTCTTCCTCCTTTTTGCTAAAAGAAAACTGAATAGAGTTATAATTAAGGACACATGATCATGAACCAGCTGCACTTATGTATAAACATATAAATAGATTTGACTGTACAATGATTTTTAATGGGGAAAAGGTGATATAATCTCGTTATGCGATCAAAAATACCCTGACATTAGTATAGTTGTTAAAAATACCTCCTAATTTTAACAGAGGTACATCGTGGCCGGGCGAAGGAAATTTTTGGGTTCAAACTATACACGTGCTATTTTCTAATTGGATGATATTTTTGATTAATTATATTTAATTATTATTTCTTAATATACCTTTTTCATTTCAGATTCTTATTCTTTTTTCCTTCTCTCTTTCTTGCTTCTCTTCTTCCCAGGTCAAGCTCCCCTATTTTCCCCCTCCTTTTAAAATTCTTTATAAAGAGATTTGTTGATTGACTTGATATTAAAAGGAATGAAGAAAGAATGGAGTACGTTAAGGTCGAATTTTGGGTGGTTGGAAAATGTTCTCCGACACCATTTTTTCCAGCTACTGTAGAACAGATTTTTTCAGCTCATAAAAGGAACAAGTCCAACTAAAAAAGAACCAATAGATCTGAAGTATCCAACAACAATCATTAAAACCCAAGTGAAATGTCTAGCAAACTACATCAACATTTCCAATCAATTACCAAAGCTTCACTGTGTAGCAACTGCCGATAAAATTCAAGCCCAAAATTTCAATTTCAAGAATCACCAATCTCTTCTTTTTCTCTTTTGTTGCCTTTTACGATGGTTTGTTGGTTATGATTTATGAAAGAGGAAGAAATGGGTTGTTTCAGTATAGCAATTCTTGATTCTTTTTTACTGCAAAGAAGGACACACAAGATTGTTCCTTTACTCGTTACTTGTCAACTGGTACGTTGTCAATTATCCTAATCGTCTATTTTTGTTTCATGTTAACAACAATTGGAGTACGTTTGTTATTGGAAATAATCTTCTTGGTCGGTTGATTCCATTAGTATAATTTGTTTGATTTGTTACAATTTTGATTGATTGATTGTGATCTGAATGCGGGGGTGCTTTTATTTAGATCTAAAAATGGAATGGTGTAGTTGGTTTAATTTGAGGGTAATTCTCTTGTTGTCTGCACTGTGATCTAGTGAACTACTAGTGAAAAGTGTTGGATTTTCACTATGGTATGGTGTTAGGAGAATCGTAGGAATCTGAGTGTGATTCGTACAATTCAAGGCCAAAACAGGAGCTTAACAGAGAAAGCTCGAGCTACTTAGCTATGGTGTGTGGTTGAGAGAAAAAGATGAGATAGAAACTGTAAAGTGTATATTTCAATAGATGATCTTTGTAGAAATGATTACAATGTATATATGCACTACAATTCAATCAAGATGCATAACTGTTGCCACTAATTGACAGCTAACCTTCCTAACTAACTTTCTAATCAACTGATGATGTGGCCTTTTCCTAACTAACTAACTAACTTTGTGAATGAAAGGTTAATCAACTAACTGTGTGACTTAAGTGCTAACTTTTTATATCATATGGATGAAGATTTTGAGTTAAAATAGCAAGTTTGGAATTTTACTACTAGTGGTAGTCCCGTTTTAATGGTTGCTTTAGCTTTTTTTTTCATGCTTATTAAGAAAACAATAAGCATAAGGTATAGTTTACTAAGTTACTCCTGTATAATATGGTATGGTAGACTGATTTTTTCTTCTTAAATGTTGTGCATGCTTCTTTAATGTTAAGGGTGTAGTTGGAAATAATTTTCAACTTCCGTTTTTAATTCCTGAAGTGACAATTATCTTGGGACAATTTTTTGAGGTAAAACGACATTTAAAATGGGACGGAGTGAGTAGTTGATACTGCTTTTGGACTGCTAAAAAGTGAATCTTGATTTGTGGAAAGTAGTCTTTGTGTTGGGGTTTTATTGAATACTTGCTCTTTTAAAAATTAAAATTAGACTGTCCAGCACTAAATTGGTATCAAGAACTTCTCTTCCTACCTGCATATTTTGGCCAGAGTTTGAAATTCTTATGTTTGCCTGATTTATTCTGATTTTTAATGTCATTTCTATGTATTTTAGGTGGAAAAGCCAAAAAAAGTCCAAGTTTTGATGTGGGAGCGTAAACGCCCCTTTATGCTGCTCGGGGGATAAAAACTTGTTCCTCATAGTATAGAAATAAAAAAAGGGAGATGGCTCCTGCAAGCAAGGCTGAAAAGAAGGCTGCAGTTGATGCAGCTGCGTGGATGTTCAATGTGGTTACTTCAGTTGGAATTATTATTGTCAACAAGGCCTTAATGGCCAACTACGGCTTTAGCTTTGGTAAGTTTCTCTATGGAATTCTGTTACTTTGTCGGGTAGCATTCTCATCGTGTTAAAGTTAAATACACATCTATCTTGTGTTTTCGTTTTTTGACAGAAGAATCTGATACGACGGAATATATCATGTATAAACAACTCTGACCTTCAGAGATTTATGGCAGATGCCATTTGGAATGCACAGCTATCTGTCCTTATCATCAGCAGTTTTTAGTTGTTGACACCTAGACTTTCACTTTTATGATTACTCATAGTTATTTATTTATTTTCTTGTTGCAACTGTATAATCATGAGAATCAGCGCATTAACCCGAATGAAACAATAGCATTTCCGGGAAAACAATGGATTCTACAAGCCTTAGTATTAAGAGGGAAGCAAACGCGAAAATATAATTATTTGGATGTTGGTAATATCGTGATTCCTTGATCAGCAAAAATGAACGGTTAGGGGAAGGAAACTATAGAACTCAGAATTTGCGCAAAGTGGCAACCACATCTTTTTTCTTTTGAAGGGTCAAGATTAAAAAAGACAAGTAGAGGTGTGTATTATCTCATTAAAAAGATCTCTCCTCTTCATCAGTCTGTACTCTTCTATTTTTTGTTCATTTTTGGTGCAAACAAAGATGTTCTTTTTGCTTTTGTTTTTTCACCCATAAAAAAAATTGTTCTTTTGCACCCACAAGGATGTAGAAACGGGACAGACTGATTGAGCCTGATGGCCTCTGAAGAATCTATCCAAGCTTCATCCAGATTTTTGAATTGCTTCTTTACAACAAATTGTCCCCCACGCACCCCCCCCCCCCCTCCCCAAACCACCTCAGACACACACAAAAAAAATAAAATATAATAATAATAAAGAGGAAGGTACAGACTGCCAAGAGGGGAAAAGGCTAGATTAAGTTGAGTTTATATATGAGAGAGAAGAGATCCTAACACAAATCTGAAAAGGAAGTTGCTAGTTGCTACATAACGCACATGTAAAAAGCTCTAAACTGTTTTTGCTGTTTCTGTTATTTTCCTTTTTCTTATCTGTAGTTTTGGTATGTGGTTGTTCTAACCTTTGATTATAAACTATCCTTGCAGCGACTACATTAACTGGGTTGCATTTCGCCACAACTACTTTGATGGCGGTTGTACTAAAGTGGCTCGGGTACATCCAAGCTTCTCATCTACCCCTTGCAGATCTTCTAAAATTTATACTGTTTGCAAATTTTTCTATTGTTGGGATGAATGTCAGTTTAATGTGGAATTCAGTGGGATTCTACCAGGTAATTCTATGCTCACCAACTTGATGTTGCACTTATTATTATTCAATTGATGACTTCAGATATTAACCTCCTTTGTGACTATCAGATTGCAAAATTGACTATGATCCCTGTGTCCTGCTTACTTGAAGTCTTTTTCGACAAGATTCGTTATTCAAGGAACACAAAGCTCAGCATTGCTGTGGTTCTCTTAGGTGTTGCTGTCTGCACAGTTACCGATGTGAGTGTTAATGCCAAAGGGTTCATTGCTGCCTTTATAGCTGTTTGGAGCACTGCTTTGCAACAGTACGTAAGTTGCCTTCGCAATGAAATTTATATGCCATATTGAGAAGCTTGATTGAATCGTCTGTATACATTCACCGAATAAATGCACCATTCTCACTTCTGTACGAGCAAGCGCGAGCAACTTTCTACTAAGTAGCTTTGTTCTTTATAGAGATAATTACAGTCCAATGCCTTTCGATGATCTAATTTACAAAATAGCCAACAAGTGTATAGGTTTTGTATATTTAAGTATAAACATACATGTAATATACATATTGTATCCATAAATATACATAATCAAAGTATATGTTTTGTATATTTTGGCTAGCGCCCGTAATTAATTTAGGCCGATGGGCCAAAAATGAAAAAAATCCTTCTTTATATTACTCAACATCTGTCTCTTATAAGGTAATCATTAAGACTATAGTTTTCTTTGTGTGCAGTATGTCATTACCTTCAAAGGAAATACTCGCTAACTTCTTTCAATCTGCTGGGACATACTGCACCAGCCCAGGCTGCAACTCTGCTGTTATTAGGCCCGTTTTTGGATTATTGGTTGACGAACAAGAGGATCGACCAGTTTAGCTACAATCTCCCATCTTTGGTTGGTACTCTATTATCTCTTACCAAGTTAGTGGTTCTTGAAAGTTGTCAGTGAAAATTGGTTGTTTCTTTCTTTTAGCCAATAATGTGTTGGAAAGCTTGATAAGTTCTTAGTCATTTATTATATCTATAGACTATACATGGATATAAGATTATACACCTATAAAGTTTGATGAATAATGATTAGGGCCTCATTTGTTTTCATTAAGATTAAGACGTCTGAATATAAAGATGTGCATTAAGATTTAGATGTCTGAATCAGAATACACATCCGAATATTAAGATGTTGGATTAAGATTTGAATACTAATTAATTAAAACTGTTTATTTTTTAAACACATGAATGTATAAAATTTGTCTTTATTTAGAAATTAATACTCCCTCCGTCCCAATTTATGTGGTATAGTTTGACTAGGCACAAAGTTTAAGAAAGAACGGAAGACTTTTGAAACTTTTGATCTAAAACAAGCCATAGATATTTGTGTGGCTGTAAGTCATTTCATTAAGGGTAAAAAAAGAAAGTTTTAAGTTAAAGTATTTCTAAATATAGAAATGTATCATTCTTTTTGGGACAGAGGGGGTAAATATAAATTTCAATAAAATACTAAGTTAATCTAAATACTATATATCAAAATATTTTTAAAAAATTATATGGTGGTTAATAGCTAGTGGCGGTGGTTGTGGATGTCGATTGTGATGATTTTGGCTAATGGTGGGGTGTGGGTAGTAGCTAGTGGTGATGGTGGTTGGCAGTAGAGGTTGACGGTGGTAGTTGGTGGTGGCGGTTGATAATTATGGTGGATGATAGTGATAGCTAATGGTGGTGGTGAATAATGTGGTTGTTGGCGATATGTAACGTGGTGACTGCCGATGGTGACTGTCTGTGGTGATTGGTGGTTGTTGTGGTAATGGTGGAGGGTGGTGGTACGTAGTTGATAATGGTGGGCGTCAATGACGATAGTTGTTAATGGTGGGCGATGGAGGTAGTGGTGAATAGATGGAATTGGTGAACAACCATTTTCGTAGAAATCTTTTAATAGACATCTTAATGATATTAAGACTTTGTTACAAATCTTAATCATTCATATCTATTCAGACTCATTAAGTGGTTGAAACATAAAAAAAACACTTAATGATTAAGATCTGAATGATTAAGATTCAGACCTAAAAAACAAACAAACTTAATGACTGAGATCTAAATTATTAAGATTAAAACCTCATTTGTTTGCACTTATGAAGACCTTGACCTTAATCATTATTCATTCAGAACTCAGTCATTAAGTCTTGTTTGTTTTTAGGTCTCAATGTTAGTCATTAAGTGCATTCATTTTATAATTTTAAAGCCACTTAATGGGTCGGAAATAGATCTAAATGCTTAAGATATATAACAAAGTCTTAATATCATTAAGATGTCTATTCAAATGTTTCTACAAAGATCACTTGCAGTTCATCACTACTCCATCAATTTTCACCGCTACAGCCGGCACCGCCCACCATTAGCAACTCCCACCACCACCATCAGCCATAACTATCACCACCGCCAACCACGTAAGTCAGCTGTCACCATTTACGATCATCACTAATGACATTTGCCACAACCTCATCCACCACTATATGTCACCGTCATCATTCACTACCACCATTAGCTATCACTATAGTCCACCACAATTATTAATTTTCACTACTAACTATCACTGTCAACAATCACCGTTAATTACTACTGTCAGTCACCATCACCACTAGCTCCTACCCAAAACCACCAATATCACCCAACACAATACTCAATCGACACCCAAGCCACAACCACCATTGCTAGCTATCATCACCTCCAACTGTCCTATAATTTTTTAAAAATATTTCATTGATATAGTATCAATTTAGTATTTTATTTAAATTATATATATATATATATTTTCCCAGGTGTAGGCCTTTAAAATGTCCAAAGATTATACAAGACGAAATGTTGGCCATGTCCGGGGTGGGGTTAAAGAAGAGAGTTATTAAGAACAAAGGTTAAGAGAAAGAGATGAACACAGTAACAAGAATCCTGACTGGACTGAGTCCAGATTAAAAAAAAAGAAAAAAAAGGGAGATAAAACAGAAACTTAGATATCTATTTTTATAATTTCTCTCTGTCCTATATTTTCTAACATGTCTATTTCTATCTAAATAAGGCTTTCTTGCTGATGATTTTCTAAGATAATATTTCTTTTTATTATAACTTCTATTGTATTGTGGTCAATACCTACTATATTTTTTCTTTTTATAATTGTCCTTATCGTAGCTTTGAGTTGTGTATACTATATATCTACGCACACCTGATATAGTATCAATGGGTTTTGCTAACTTACAACATGAAGGTTGTAGGATAGCAATGCACTCATTTTTTGTTTCACAAAGATACCCTTACCACCTCATTAGAATATGGACTTTTAGGGGAGTTTTGGTCTTTCACCTAAATCCTTCCCTTGTGTCATTTCTCCATTTTTTTTTTTGCTGATAATTCTCCTCTTCTTCCCCTTCTTTCTTGTTCACGTAAAATCAAGGGGAAAACAGTTCGAATTGATAAAATTGAATCAACTGATTCGATTGAAAAATATTCTAGCCAAATTTTGATCGAAATCGATTATAACGTGAGACAAATTCTGATCAGATTCAAAACTAAACTGGGTTTGGGAATTTTTGTAATTGCTCCTTGTTAAAAAAGTGCAAGTGAAAAGCTTAACTTTAAGCCACGGGAGTTTAGAAGATTTAAATCTCTTTATCTCGAATTGAACAGGTAATCTCAAATCTCAATTTCCACCAGCTAACTATTTCTTCTATATTCCACTCAATTTGACTACTAGGAAGACATTATATTTTTGGGTTGTTCTAGTTTAAAGCATTCGAGATGAAGAGATCTAAATTCCCATGAACGAGGAAGAAGTGGAGAAGAGGAGCAAAGGGAGAAGAAGGAGAATCACATGGAGTGAAATTAGAGGATTTGGATGAAAGACCAAAACACCCCTAAAAGTCCATATTTTAATGAGGTGGCAAGGTATTTTTGTGATAAAAAAATGGGTACATTGCTATCTTATAAACTTCACGTTATAGGTTAGCAAAACCCTATATATATAAAAATAAAACTAAAAAATAAAAAATTATATATAGAAAAGGGAGAAAACATAAAAACTTAGTAATGTAAATATTATGCATGATAAAGGGTATTTAAGGAGTGAGGGAGTACTGAGTAGGATTGCTAAACATTCTGATTAACACAAAAATTATTTAAATGTTTTCTCATTGTCATATTATTAGTATCAGAGCCTAAGGATCTTTGGACCACACTTTTTATGAAACAACATAGTTTTATCAAATATATAAGTTTTCATTATCTTATTGCACATCTTACCTTAGAAAAAAATCAAAAGTACTAGAATTCTCAGAGCAATACTTGTAAAATATTTAAATAATTTAGAGACAAACCATCAGTTAGAACTAGCGACTGATATAGAAGCTCTAGACTTTAAAAACTATCTTGTTTGGGAGATACAAGGTTCAACAGACGAGATAAAGAGAGGAGAAGATTATATAAAACTCATAAAGAAAAAGTCAAATATATTCCATTAGGATAATACATGCCAGCAAAAAATTCCTATCAAAAGTAACAGACGAAATAAATAGGTTATATCCAGAATAAGTTAGACTAAATAACACTAAAAACAATCCACAAAGGCTAGAAGAACTGATAAATACAATATCAAGACTTGAATATATACTATTAGGATACATAAAATCTAGAAAATTCTCAAATAAACAGATAACAACTCGTTTTAAACCATACTAAAGTAAACATCTATTTATGAAAAACACCCAGTGACTAAACAAATAGCTATTAATTATTACTATTTAAATAGAGATGTAGAAAGAAGAAGAGAATTAAAGAAAATAGAAAAAGCTCTAAAAGCAATTTTAGAAATAATTACACAAGAATCATTATCAATAGAGTTTTACAAAGTAATATATACGAAGATACAATATCTGCCATAAATTGGGAATTGAAAGGAATAAAGGACGATATAGAAAGAATAGAACATAGAATAAAATTTGAAAGAGAAATAAAGTGGGGATATCATTAGGATAGTATATAAATCAGGCATAATTGATAAATTAAAAAGTATAGAATATTTAGACTTAAGAATATATCCAGAAAAGAAATATGTAATATTAAAAGAAAATACAGTTATAAAGTGTAACTTTAGTAGGGGAGAACATATACTACACAGTGAAGATAAACAGTACAACACTTTAATAAGTTTAATAATAAATTTTAGTGAAATATCTCAGGAAAATACTAAGAATATAATAAGAACATTAGACATAATAGAATCTTCGCAAAAAAAGCAAAGAAAATATTTGGAAAAATTAGAACAAAATTTTGACTTTCTAAAGTCACAAGAACTAGAAATAACACGGAACGAAAAAGAAAAAGAATTAAAGTGAAAAATTCTCTCTCTAAAACTTCTTTCGTTCTCTCTCTCAGCCATGACCTAGGCTTACGTTAGGCTAACGTGCGCCCCTGTGGAATCCATGGCCAAGGGGGGCAAAAGAGGACGAGGAAGACCTCAGAAAGAAGCAATCGAAACGCTAGGGAGTTCGATTGGAGCTCGTATTACGGTGGCTAGTGGAAATAACCTGACTGGACAAGGAAAATTAACGCCCATTCAATTGGGTCTGGGGAATGTAATTGAAACTGGATCCTCTTCTTCCCAACCTACAAAGGTAGCTAAGCAACTGGATCTGAGCGAGAAACAGCCTAATTCTCAAGTGGGTGCAGCAATAGTGACAGAATCACCTGGCCAAGCCAAAGGAACAGCAACGGGTGTAGATGCCCAATATGTCAATGCACTCGCAGAGCAGGTGGCGCCCAATTTGGTGGAGATGGGTCATGAACACAACAAAGGAAATAATGGGTCTACCGTGGAAGAACCTAGAGGAGCAGGGACCCAACCAAATAGAGCATGGAACAACCTGTTTCAGAAGAACCGAGCTGCCTCTCAGGGTATGAATCTAGACTACTACCCTCCCCAAATGGTAGATGGCAACGTGGTTGTGGAATTAGAGCAACTAGAGGTAGAACCAGAGGAACTGAAGTGGAAGTGTGCACTCATAGCATATGTTGTAGGGAACTGCCCTGGGTATAATGTTATGAGAAGATACATAACTATGAATTGGGCTGATGTTGCAGAACCTGACATATACTACCATGATGAGGGATATTATGTAGTTAAATTCCAAAACATGGAAGATATGCAGGATATTCTATATGGAGGGCCTTACACAATCAACAACAGACCAATCATCCTAAAGCCTTGGACGCCCGTGTTTGATCTAAGCAGAGAATTCCTCACAGAAATACCACTGTGGGTCGCGTTTCCCAAATTACCTATGAATTGTTGGGGTTGTGCATCTCTTGGAAGAATTGCAAGTGCAATTGGAAAGCCTCTCTATGCAGATGAATGCACCACTAAGCAACTTAGAATATCGTATGCAAGGATCCTAATTGAGGTAAATGTCACCAAAGAGTTGCCGGAAAAAATCATTGTGAAGGATCCTAAAGGAAATCAGTTTCTACAAGATGTGCAATTTGAATGGAAACCTGACTATTGCCATAAATGCCACACTGTTGGGCATTGCTGCAAAGAGCCTCCTAAACCTGTAGAACCTGAGCCAAGGCCAAGAAGAAGGAGGAACACTAGGAATGTCAACCAAGAATGGCACTATAAAGGACCTATTCCGGGACTGCTAACAGAGAGAGTAGACCAGCAACAAGGCCCAAGCATCCCTCCTGCTAGTCGGGTGAATCCCCCTATAGCTTCTGCCATACCGAATCAGCAGGCCAGCACACCTGCTAGTCCCAAGCGAGTAGTTCCTACTCAAACTAGATCTCCTGAGTCCCAGTCTAGTTCCAGCATGCCAGCTGAAGCAGTGAACCTCGAGCTTGATCTATCGAATTTTCCTATGCTGTCTACCACTGCAAATAAGAAGATTGGGGATGCTGGGCAAAAGAGGAACAAAGAAAAGGCTAATTCTCCTCCTGATAAAGGAGGGACCATTCCAACTATATAATGACCTGGTTATTTTGGAATGTGAGAGGCATCAATAAAAGGTATAAACAAAAGGAATTGAGGAACTATGTGAAAAACAAAAAAATAAAATTGGCTGGGCTGATAGAAACTAGAGTGAAGCAACACAATGCAAATAAAGTTTGTTACAACATCTTTCCTGCATCATAACTATCTAAGTGCTAGCAATGGGAGGATATGGCTAGTCTGGGATCCTGCTTACTTTGATGTAACTGTGCTAAGAGAGGAAGACCAAATATTACATTGCTCGATAAGAGAACAAACAGGCTGCTATAAGTGGCTAGTAACGGTGGTGTATGGTTTCAACACTCTAGGCTTGAGAAGTACTCTATGGCAATACCTAAATAATATAGCTCAGGGAGTTGTTGAGCCATGGATGGTTTGTGGGGACTTTAATGCACTTCTATACCCCACTGATAGATGGCAAGGCAATCAAGTCACGACTAATGAGATACAAGAATTTGCTGATTGCATCCAGTCCACAGCACTATCTGAGCTGGCGTGGAAAGGTGAAAAATACACTTGGTCTAACAAACAGTTTGGACAGGATAGAATTTGCACAAAAATTGACCGAAGCTTTGGCAACCATGCCTGGATGATGGCATGGGGTCATTTAGTGGTTGAGTATGAGCTGCCCCATTTCTCTGATCACTCCCCTATGCTATTGACATTGCAGGATAATCAATGGAAAGGGAAAACTCCTTTCAAGTTTTTCAACATATGGGCTGACCACCCTAATTTTCTGAGCATTGTCAAGAACAGGTGGGACTGCCAACAGGATAGATATGCTATGACGAACATTTGGCTGAAACTTAAGGCCTTGAAGGTGGATTTTAGGGCTCTAAATAATGCGGAATTCAAATATATCACTCAGAAGATTGGCAATGCAAGAGAGGAGTTGGTCGAGATACAACAGAAACTGTTCAGTCAATACACTGATAGCTTACTTGAACAAGAAAAAAAAACACTACTAGACTTGGAAAAATGGTCGATGATAGAGGAGAATGCACTTCGGCAGAAGTCCAGAGCCAAATGGATTCAACTGGGAGATGGGAATAATAAATACTTCTCCTCAGTCATAAAGGAAAGAACCCACCAAAAAATGATCCAAGAAATCACCTCCCTTAATGGGCTCAAACTCACTGATCCTCAGGATATCGCTGAAGAGATAGTTAACTTCTACAAAAGTCTGATGGGTTCGGCTGCTAAATCCCTGCCAGCAGTTAACAAGACTATCATGAGCAATGGGCCCACGCTGACCCAACAGCAGATGCGTGTACTGAGTGCAGATGTAACTGAACAAGAGATTTATGCTGGATTAATGGCAATTGGAGACGATAAAGCCCCAGGTGTTGATGGATATAACGCAGTCTTCTTTAAGAAATCCTGGGCTGTAATCAAGAAAGAAGTGGTGGATGCAATTATGGACTTCTTTGATCATGGGAAGATGTATAAGGCAGTGAACTGCACGGCTATTACCCTTGTTCCTAAAACAGCGAATCCTGCCACAATTAAGGAATATAGGCCGATAGCCTGCTGCACTGTATTGTATAAAATCATTGCAAAGGTTCTTGCAGCTAGAATGCAGGTCGTTATTGCTAGTATCATCAGTGAGTCACAAGCAGGGTTTGTCCCTGGAAGGAAAATCTCAGACAACATTATACTTGCCCATGAACTAGTAAGAGCCTATTCTAGAAAGCACATCTCACCTAGATGTATGATCAAGATTGACTTGCAAAAAGCCTACGACTCCGTGGAATGGATTTATTTGCAACAAGTTATGGAGGAGCTGAAATTCCCAAGCAGATATGTAAGATGGATTATGGAGTGCATACACACAATTAGCTACTCTGTTATTATAAATGGGGAACCTACCCTACCTTTTCCAGCAGCTAAAGGCCTACGACAAGGGGATCCTCTCTCCCCATTTTTGTTTGCCATAGCCATGGAATATCTGAGCAGAGGCTTGGCTACATTGCATACCAATCAAGCATATCAGTTCCATCCTAAGTGTAAAAAATTGGGGATTACTCATTTGAGTTTTGCCGACGACTTGCTTCTATTTGCTAGAGGTGATCTCTTATCCATTGAGGCTATGCAACAGATCTTCTCACAATTCTCTCTTGCCTCTGGACTACAAGCTAACCTCAACAAAAGCTCCATTTATATAGGAGGAGTCAAACCAGCACTCAAAGAGCAGATCTTACAACAGAGCGGGTCTAGCAAGGGAGACTTACCGTTCAAGTACCTTGGCATCCCTTTGGCCACAAAGAAGTTGACTATACTACAATGGCAGCCTCTTATA
This sequence comes from Lycium ferocissimum, assembly GCF_029784015.1. Lineage (NCBI taxonomy): Eukaryota > Viridiplantae > Streptophyta > Magnoliopsida > Solanales > Solanaceae > Lycium > Lycium ferocissimum. The sequence continues at coordinate 40,555,917 of NC_081351.1, read as the reverse complement.
GACAAAATCATAGCAAAAATATCATCTTGGACCTCTAAAAAGCTCTCTTATGCTGGCAGAATCCAGCTGGTCCAAACTGTCTTGTTCGGCATTCAATCATATTGGGCGCAAATGTTCATTTTTCCTACTAAAGTGGTCAAGGCTATTGAAGCATATTGTAGGAGTTATGTTTGGTCAGGTGGTAATGTGATCACTAAAAAGGCTCTGGTGGCTTGGGAAAGAATATGCAGTCCAAAATCCTGCGGAGGCCTAAATATCACTAACCTACAACTATGGAATAGAGCAGCAATTGCTAAACACTGTTGGGACATAGCTAATAAACAGGACAAGCTGTGGATTAAATGGATTCACCAATTCTACATAAAGGCACGCTCCTTTTATGACAGTCCAGTGCCAAAGCAGGCTAGCTGGATGGTGCGGAAGAACTAGAAATAGATAGAAAAATTCAGTTTTTAAATAGTAAATCTAATCTAGAAAAACTACCTACAAAGAACGAAATAGAAAAATTAATTAGAACTATTACAGAGAAACCTAAAGAATTAGAAAAAATAAAGACAACTCAATTAGTAGCAAAGATAACAGAACAAGTAGAAGTATTGACCAGTGATATTAGCGAATTAAAGGAGACAGTAGAAACATTAAAAGAAATCTCTATTTCATGAACGATGTAGATCCAGTATGTGATAAAGAGCCCATTTGGATTGGCTTATAAGTTGGTCAAACCAGCTTATAAGCTATTTTTAACTTATTTGAGTGTTTGGTATAATAGAAAATAGCTTAAATTAAGTTAAAAAGTGCTTAAAATAAGCCAAAATCAAGAAGTTGCTCAATCCTAACTTTTTTTTTTTGGTTTAAAAGCCATTTTGGTTTGACTAACAACTTTACCCTTTTATCTCTTATATTTTCTGTTAATTCCAATACTACCCTTACTTCTAAAAATCCGTTAAGCACTTTTATCCAAACACGTAACTGTTTAGTTATAAAATTACTTTCAGCACTTAAAAAGTACTTTAAGCACTTATACTTAAAAGCCACTTTTTTACAGCTAATCCAAACCGGCTCAAAGTTTTAAAAGTAACAACTAAATTTCAGCCTAATCCAGAAGGATTTACAGATTATGTTCCTCAACGTAAATTAGATCAAATAATAATAAAACAAAATAACACTATAATTGCATTACTCCTAGAAATTAATAGAAAGTTAGAGGAAATTATTAAAGATAAAGAAGTAAAAACTAATATAGAAAGTCCAAAAAATAAAGAAGTAGAAGATTTGATAGAACAATTAAAAAGGGTAGAAATAACACCTCAAAAAGAAAGGCTTAAACTAGTTAGGAAACCTCAAAGGTGGACCTTTTTTCCTCGAAGGTCAAGAACAATAAGCGAAGAAAGACCTAGAGTAAGTTTTTCAGACAATAGAATAGGTAATAATATAATAGCATGAATTTTAACCAGAAAAAGACAAGAACAAAATCAACAATTAGACGAAGTAATAGACATAGACAAAGATATACAGATTTTTCAGCAAAATCAACTAAGATTACTTAACCCAAAGACATTATATGATGTAGGACATTTCTCAAGTACTGCACAATTATATAGGCATTACAGAGAAAGAACAATTATCAGCCGTGGGAAGTAATGTTACAACAATAAATTTAATTAATCCTGAATCAGTAAGACAAATAAAAAATTCTAAAAAGAGTTTAATGCATATGAGATTAATAGTAGTAGGATTAAAAGGACTCACTAGAAAGAACTTAGGAACCAAAGTATTGGTTGTAATCTATGATGATAGATGGTCAGATTTAAAGAAATCTATAACAGGGCTAACAAAAGTAGATATGACATATAATGGTGGAATATTTTATATAAGTCCAGACTTTATGATAAATTTAATAAAATTTGGAAAAAATATTAAAATAGGAATACAGACTAAAAGATATGAAGAAATGAATAATGGAAATAATTTATTAATGTGTGTAAGATTCATAGGAAAAATGGCAACTAGTAGTAACACTAAATTTAAAATCAAAGTAGATGATGTAGTATAATTAATGGGAAATAGAGGAATAAAATTAATAAAAATAAACCGTGAAGAATATGCGGGACTAGAATGGAATTAGAAGATTTCAATTAGAAAAAGATACTAAAATCAGAATCTCATTTAATATATATTAATTCTAAGGGAGAACCTTCAATAAGATTCACAGATTATAATTACACCACTCAGAGAGAACTAGACGATGAAACAGAAAGTACATTAGATAATACTCAATTTATGAACATTGAAATAACACAAAAAGACTTTAAAGTAGATATAGCCTTAGAAAAAGCAAGAGAAACCATTAAAAAAAATATAAAAATACGACATTCAAGTGTAAAGGATGTAAATTAGGAAGATTAACGTTAAGAGAGACAGAAGAGCATTTTAAAAAATGTGAACTAAGAACAGACAATTGGGGATACAGAGCAGAGAGTATTTCACAAAAGAAATTAGAAAGTCTTGATAAAATCCCAGGAGAAATCCAAGATAGTGATGAAGAAATAGAACTAGATTCAATAATAAGCCAAAAGGAATTAATAGAATCAACTAGTTCTAGCCCATTTCAGAGAACGACCCAACAAAATACGGTAGACACTAGTACAACAAATATACCTAGAAGAAGAATATATAGAATAGGTAAAGAAATAATAACAGAAAATATAAAATCGGCAGGAAAAAGGATACCAATAGAAGAACCCATTAGATTACGAGAAGGAGGTAATGAAGGCAAAATACTAAATATAGCAGCTCATGATCCACAAATGTGGAACTCAGTGATAGACCTTTGGAAAGGAATAGTAGTAGCAGACTATATAAAAACATGTCGAGATACAGACGCAGAAACTATGTATAAGTATATGAAAACTTTCTTAGGAGCTATGGAAGCTTACAAGTCTGAATTCTCACAAGAATTTCAATCTTTAGTAGCTATGGGACCGAACCCTTATAATTTTACAAATAAAATACATAGTTTAATAACAGGAGAAGACCCAAATAGTGGACTAATCATATTACAAAGAAATGCATTAATAAAACTATAACAATTAAGTATAAGTAGTTGGTTTCATATCAAGAAATTTCTCAATGACTATTTTTATTATTGCAGTATTAGCGGAAATGCTTTGATCAAGAATAGGGAAACAAGTTATTTAACAAATTACCAGGAGCTCTAGGTAGAGAAATAAAAGATAGATGGTACAAAGAGGAGTAATACAAAATCCAAATGCAAAATGGTCTATAGGACACAAAATACAACACATAATGGAAATACTATAAGAAAAATGTACACATATACAGATACAGAAACAATTAAAACAAAATAAAAGGAGTTTTGCAAAAATATAGTATACACAGCTCAAAGCTATGATAAAAATAATTATAAAAATAAAAAACATAGAAAGTATAAACCACAATATAATAAAGGTTATAATAGAAAGAAATATTATCTTAGAAAATTATCAGCTAGAAAGCCTAATTTGGACAGAAATAGACATGTTAGAAAATATAGAACAGAGAGAAATTATAAAAATAATTAGAATGTTTTACTTGTAGAAGTATAGAACATCTAGCAAATACTTGTAAAAAAAGAATCAATAATAAAACAAGAAATTCACAGTTAATAAAAGATTTTCAAGAAATGCTAATAGAAAAAAGCCCAAATAGATTCATCAGATTCAGACGAAGAAGAATTAGTAAATGAGATAGGATTAGAATATTTGGATTTAGAAGAAATACAAGTAAGTACATTAGTAATTATATCTGAAGCATGTAGTCATGAATTTGAAAGAAATAAGGGATTAGATAGCAACTAGTGTTTTATATGTAAATGGTACCCTAGTAAAGATAAAAGAGCTAAGTGCAAAATATGTTATTTAGAAGGATGTATTATGTGTATGGAAAAACAATTCAAACAAAAGTAAATAGAGAAGATAAAGAGATAGGTAACCCTACAATCAATTTGAGAGTAATGACATTAGAGACAAGGATGAATGAGTTAGAAAGAAGAATACAAAAATTAGAAAGAGAAAAACCAAAAATAGAGGAACATGAAGGAAATAAAACCGAACCAATACAAAATGAAGAAGAAGAATTAATGAGTATAGAAGACTACGATGCATTAGTATATAATGAAGATAAAATATTAAGTACAATAAAAATACTTGCAAAAATTAAAATAGAGGACTATGAAATCGAAACACTGGCATTAGTAGCTTCAGGATGTAAAAAGTGTATAATAAATAAAAGGATAGTTCCACCAAATTTAATTAAAACTTTAGTAAACCAGTTGCAGCAAATGCAAATGGATGGAACACACAATATATATAGACATTATGTGGATAGATCACAAATTAGCTTTATAAATACATGCTCAAGATTCTATAAACCTAGCTTCAAGAAAGATAAAATATGGGTAAGAGACTTAAATATAAATGTAGATTTTGTTTTAGGATTAAGTTTCATGTTACATAATAATGACAGTTGTTTGCTCACTAGAGATGGGATAATTTTCTTTATAAACATTACTCATACACTGGTACAAACAACAAAAATTGAGACCAAAACAAGAAATATAGAGATCCAGACTGCAGACCATAAAAACCTGCAAAAGAAATAAGATAAGTGTTGTAAAGATTGAAAAGATAACAATACATGTTGTAAAACAAAAGTAGAATCCAAAAATTTGTTCTTAGAAGACAATGAGGACAGAGTTATATTAGAAAAAGATTATACTCTATTAGATGTAGAAACAGAATTATATAAGTTTAAAACGGGAATAGAAAAAGTAGGAATAATAAAAAATCAAAGAGATTTAGACAACATAATAAAAATCTTTGGATGAAATAGAAATAATAGGAGAAAAACCTCTAAAACATTGGGAAAATAATAAGATTGTATGCAAATTAGACATAATAAACCTAGAATACATAATAAAAACAGCCTCAATAGAATCCACAAATCAAGATTTATGGATTAAAGAATTAGTGAATTTGGGGATAATAAGGAGATCTACCTCTAAATATACTTCAACAGCTTTTATGGTAAGAAATCTTAGCGAAATAATAAGAGGAAAATCTAGAATAGTAATAAATTGTAAAAGACTTAATGATAATACTAAAACAGACGGATATAAACTACTTGATAAAACAGAATTGATAAATAGAATGCAAGGAAAGAAAATATTTAGCAAATTTGATTGTAAATCAGGATATTGACAAGTAAAAATGCATGAAGAAAGTATAGAATGGACGACGTTTACTTGCCTTGAAGGACATATTGAATGGTTAGTGATGCCATTTGGATTAAAGACAACTCCACCTATTTTCCAAAGAAAAATTGATAGTATATTCGGAGAATATAAAAGATTTGTTTTAGTATATGTAAACGATATATTAGTATTTAGTAGAGATATTAAAGAACATCTAGGACATTTACAGACATTTTTTAGATTATTTGTAGATAACGGAATAATAATCAATAAAAAAAAAGATGGAATTATGTAAAAATTATAAAAGTTCCTAGGAGTAGTCTTAGGGGATGGAAAAATTAAATACAACCTCATATAGCTAAAAAAGCTTTAGAAATGCCGGACAAACTAGATAATATTAATGAATTACAAAAGCTTTTAGGAATAGTAAATTATACAAGAAATTTTATAAAAGACTTAGGCAAAATAGCATGACCTTTATATTCTAAGACAGGTTCTACAGGACAAAAACATTTCAATACAGAAGATATTAAATTCATTCAAAAAATTAAAGAAAAAATAAAAAATATTCCTGATTTAAATGTCATTAGAAATAGACTATTTAATTATAGAAACAGATGGAAGTTTCGAAGGATGGGGAGCAGTTTTAAAAGCTAAACCCAATAAATATAGTAATAAAAGTGAAGAAAAAATAAGTGCTTACCAAAGTGGTAAGTATAAAGAAAAAGGAAATATGAGCAGTATAGACGCAGAAATATTAGATGTAATCTACGGATTAAATAGTTTCACACTGTATATTTTAAACAAACCTGAAATATTAATTAGAACTGATTGCGACGACATAGTTAAGTTTCACCAAAAAATAAATGAAAAGAATAGTAGTAAAAGGAGATGATTAAATTTCATTGATACTATATCAATCTATAACCTAACATTTGAACATATTAAAGACAAAGATAATAATTTAGCGGACCAGTTAAGTACGTTAAAAATTACTGTCAACTAATAGGCATGTTCTATATTTATAGCATGAGACCAACGGTCCCCAAGCCTGCAGACAAGGGAAGAGGTGTCCAAGCCTCACCGTCAGACACATATACTCAGACAATGTTAGGTAATCTTCGATTCAGACCACAAGCCTCATTAGATGAAACTACTATAGACAGAATATGGTTTGGAAACATAATTTAATATTTTCCCGCCTCAAATATGTCATTTAGAGTCTTAGCAGAATGTATAATAGATAGACAATAAAGATGTTTGGTAAATAATTTATAGATAGCATACAATAAAAAAGACATTAAATACTTTATAGCAGCCTTAAATGCGCTATGTCAATACTTTACAGACAAAAGTCAAGAAAAAAGATTTAAAAATTGCGTGGTAATACACGGTAAGACAAATGGCATTTTTCAAATTTGGTTAAGTTATAGATTTAATAAAAGATCCAGAAAAACCTCTTTTTAAGCGTTTTAATGATTTTACAGAAGCATTAGATTATGCTAGGGGTATATTAGGACGAAATTATTATATTTCTCCAGCACTTAGATAGAATCCGGAAAAAACTCCTCAATACCACATCCAGAAAGAGACAGATAAAATAATCTTTTGTGATCATTGCTTATCAATGACTGAGGCGTTCAAAAGGCTAAATCAGACGAACGAGATTTTGATACAAGAGAAGGCAAAACTTGTACAACAGGTAAAAATATTAGAACACAGACTCCAGGTTGTAAAGTTTGAATTAGCCCAATCACAGACGCATAGTTGTTTTCAACAAACCCAGAAGGATGGTACTTCATAACAACAGAGTTTTTTATCTCAAGATAAAATGGATGAGAAGGGTGTACATTCCCCAATGAATGCAATGAAATTCACTGTATCGGATAAAGGTACAGCTTGTCCAGTTCAAACGGTAGCCGGTAAAGACTAATCAAATCCGTTGATGGCTGTCAATTTTCCAAAACGTAAAGATGAAGGTTCATCAACCCAGACTAGACGACGACTACCCAGAACATTTGTACAAGGAGAAGTATTAAGAGGGAAAAGTATAATTTCCTTGAGAAGTATTAAGAACATTTATGTATATTATTAAGTTTTCCTTTATTTGCAAGTTCATGTTTTTATGAATTTTCCTTTACTTGTAAATTCATGTTTCTATCTTTCAAATGGATTCATTACTCTTAGTATATGGTTTGTCTCTTAACATCTTAATAGCATCGATGGATTAACCTGTAATTTCCGAGGTATTGAGGTCTTGAAAGTGTCTAAATTATAAAGGGACAAAATGTTGGCTATGTCCGGGGTGTGGTTAAAGTAGTAGTTATTAAGAACAAAACTTAAGAGAGAGATGAACAGAGTAAGAAAAATCAGAAATATATATATATATATACACACACACACACACTTCTTAGAAATTATACTTTTCCTTCTTAATACTTCTCCTTGTACAAATGTTCTGGGTAGTCCTCGTCTAGTCTAGGTTGATGAACCTTCATCTTCACTTTTTGGCAAAGTGACAGCGATCAACGGATTTGATTAGTCTTTACCTGCTACCATTTGAACCGGACTAGCTGTACCTTTATCCGATACAGTGGATTTCATTGCATTCATTGGGGAATGCACACCCTTCTCATTTATTTTATCTTGAGATGGAAAATTTTGTTGTGAATTATCATCCTTCTGGGTTTGTTCAAAACAACTTTGCGTCTGTGCTTCGGCTGATTCAAACTTTACGGCCCGGAGTCTGTGTTCTAATATTTTTACTTGTTCTACAAATCTTGCCTTCTCTGTATCAAAATCTTGTTCTTCTGATTTAGCCTTTTGAACGCCTCGGTCATTGATGAGTAATGATCACAAAGATTATTTTGTCTAGATCTTTCTGGATGTTGTATTGAGGGTTTTTTTTTCGGGTTTTGTCCGAGTCTTTGGAGAAATATAATAATTTGGTCGTAATATACCCCTAGCATAATTTAATGCTTCTGTAAAATCATTAAAACATTTAAAAAGAGGTTTTTCTAGAACTTCTTTTATTGAATCTATAACTTCTACCCAAGTTTGAAAAATGCCATTTGTCTTACCGAGTATTACCACGCAATATTTAAATATTTTTTCTTGACTTTTGTCTGTAAAGTATTGACATAGCGCATTTAAGGCTGCTATAAAGTATTTAGTGTCTTTTTTATTGTATGCTATCCATAAATTATCTACCAAACATCTTTGTTGTCTATCTATTATACATACATATTTGAAGGCGGGAAAAATATTAAATTATGTTTACCAAACCATATTCTGTCTATAGTAGTTTCATCTAATGAGGCTTATGGTCTGAATCAAAGATTACCTAACATTGTCTGAGTATATGTGTCTGACGGTGAGGCTTGAACACCTTTTCCCTTGTCTGCAGGCTTGGGGGTTGTTGGTCTTATGCTGTAAATATAGGACATGTCTATTAGTCATTTTTTTGCACGGATTGCCCTTCTTTTGGGGTGGTCTTTAAATTTTCCCCCTCAAATTGGTGGTCTTTAAGTTTTGCCTTTCGCTTGAAAAGGTGGCCGAAAATATTGAGGTTCTGGGTTCGAACCTCCGCTCAGGCATAAAAATAATTTCGCAAGGTAAGGCTTTGAGAAAAGTCTGCCTTATGTGGCATAAGTTGCCTTAAGACAAAACTAAAGTTATACCGGATTCGGCATATGTTGCCTTAAGGCATAACTAAAAGTTTGCCTTATAAGGTAACTTATGTTGCCTTAAGACAACTTATGCTGTTTCCGGTATAACTAAAAGTCTGCTTTAAGGCATAAAAGTTATGCCGGATCCATCATAACTTTAGTTATGTCTTAAGATAATTTATTCAGTCTCCGGCATAACTAAAAGTCTGCCTTGCCTTAAGGCATAAAAGTTATGCCGGATCCGGCATAACTTTAGTTCTGCCTTAAGGCGCTTATGCCGGATCCGGCATAACTTTCCCTAAGCCTTGCCTTGCGAAATTATTTTTTATTTTTATGCCGGAGTCGGGGTTCGAACCCAGAACCTTAGGGTTTCTATGCGAAGGGCAAAAATTAAAGACTAGCAATTTGAGGGGCAAAAATTAAAGACCACCCTGAACGAGGGGCATTCCTGCGAATTGCCCTCTATTAGTTGACAGTAATTTTTAACCTACTTAACTAGTCCGCTAAATTATTATCTTTGCTTTTAATATGTTCAAATGTTAGGTTATAGATTGATATGATATCAATGAAATTTAATGTTCCATATTATGTTCTTAGTATTTTCCTGAGATTTTTCACTAAAATTTATTATTAAATCTATTAAATTGTTGTACAGTTTATCTCCACTGTGTAATATATGTTCTCCACTACTAAAGTTACACTTTATAACTGTATTTTCTTTGAATATTCTTATATTTCTTTTCTGGATATATTCTTAAATCTAAATATTCTAGATTTTTTTAATTTATCAATTGTGCCTGAATTATATACTATCCTAATGGTATCCACACTTTATTTTCTCTTTTAAATTTTATTCTATGTTCGATTCTTTCTATATCGTCCTTTATTCCTTTCAATTCCCAATTTATGGCAGATATTGTATTTTTGTTTATATTACTTTGTAAGACTATTGATAATGATTCTTGTGTAATTACTTCTAAAATTGCTTTTAGAGCTTTTTTTTATTTTCTTTAATTCTCTTCTTTTTGTATCTCTATTTTAAATACCAATAGTTAATAGCTATTTGTTTAGTGACTGGGTGTTGTTTCATAAATAGATGTTTACTTTAGTATGATTTAAAACGAGTTGTTATATGTTTCTTTGAGAATTTTCTAGATTTTATGTATCCTAATAGTCTATATTCTAGTCTTGATATTTTATTTATTAGTTCTTTTAGCCTTTGTGGATTGTTTTTAGTGTTATTTAGTCTAATATATTCAGGATATAATCTATTTTTTTCGTCATTTACTTTTTGATAGGAATCTTTTGTTAGCATGTATTATCCTAATGGAATATATTTGACTTTTTGCTTTATGAGTTTTATATAATCTTCTTTTCGTTTTATCTCATCTGTTGAACCATTTATCTCCCAAATAAGATAGTTTTTAATGTCTAGAGCTTCTATATCAGTCTCTAGTTCTAACTGATGGTTTGACTCTAAATTATTTAAATATTCTACAAGTGTTGCTATGAGATTTCTAATACTTTTGATTTTTTCTAAGGTAAGATGTGCAATAAGATAATGAAAACTTATATATTTGGTAACTATGTTATTTCATAAAAAGTATGGTCCAATGATCTTTAGGCTATGATACCAATAATATGACAATGAGAAAAAATTTAAATAATTTTTGTGTTAATCAGAATGTTTAGCAATCCTACTCAGTACTCCCTCACTCCTTAAATACCCTTTATCATGCATTAATCTTTACATTACTAAGTTTTTATGTTTCTCCCTTAAAATTATATATATATATATATATATATATATATATATATATATATATATATTTTTTTTTTTTTTCCCTTACTCTGTTCATCTTTTTCTCTTAACCTTTGTTCTTAATAACTACTTCTTTAACCACACCCCGGACATGATCAACATTTTGTTCCTTTATAATTTGGACACTTTCAAGGCTTCAATGCCTAGGAATTTACAGGTTAATCTATCGATGTTATTAAGAAGTTAAGAGACTCACCATATACTAAGAGTAATGAATCCATTTTAAAGATAGAAACATGAATTTACAAGTAAAGAAAAACTCATAAAAGCATGAATTTGCAAATAAAGGAAAACTTAATAATATACCTAAATGGGGGAGTAGTACAAAAACATAGGTTGAAATATAAAGACTTACATGACGAAACAACGGAGGGAGGTTTCCCTTTTAGGAAAACCCCAAAAAGACTTCTTAGACTCGGATACTTATTCTTAAAACTTTTTCTTTTTCACAAAGGGGTTTATATTACAAGGTTGGGAATTTGGAAGGTAGTTTTTGACATTGGTGATGAAAAGGAAGGGAATATGGTTTTTTATTTCTATTGATTTCTTCTTGATGATCTTTTCTTTCTTCATGAGAGGGCTTTATTTATAGACCCTTGTGGACTTCAACTTCTGATTTCATTATGCTTGAAGAATCTTTTTGACTTCAGCCCGGTATACTTTGGGCACCATCGTCACATGAAGTTTTTAGAAAATGCCTTCCTTTTTTGCATTATTGTCTTTGCTAGTCCTGTAGTTTTTTTAATAAAGTTACTTTATAGTCTTTGTCACTTTCTCCGCTACTATTTTCATAATTGTCTGCTTTGTATTTTTCTTCTTGGCTATCATGATTTGTATCTGCTACTTTTCTTCACGTGTCAAGATTGTGTAAGGCCACTGAGTCGAAACTCATTCCTGAATCATCATTTGGGTCTTGAGCATCTTGGAAATATTAGCATTTTGTAAATCCTCGTCTTCGTCTGAACTATGTCCTAGAGATATCACTGGACTGAGATTTTTCATTATATGTTTGTCTTGATTTTCTTTTTCTTGAAAGAATTTCTCTAATGCCTGTTTGACTATTTCTTCAATCTTTTCATTTTTTTCTTCTTAGAAATATTTTCCTTCTTAATACTTCTCCTTGTACAAATGTTCTGGGTAGTCGTCGTCTAGTGTGGGTTGATGAACCTTCATCTTCACTTTTTGGCAAAGTGATAGCCATCAACGGATTTGATGAGTCTTTACCGGCTACCATTTGAACCGGACTAGCTGTACCTTTATCCGATATAGTGGATTTCATTGCATTCATTGGGGAATGCACACCCTTCTCATCCATTTTATCTTGAGATGGAAAACTCTGCTGTTGTGAATTATCATCCTTTTGGGTTTGTTGAAAACAACTCTGTGTTTGTGATTGGGCTGATTCAAACTTTACGGCCTGGAGTCTGTGTCCTAGTATTTTTCCCTGTTCTACAAATCTTGCATTTTCTTGTATCAAAATCTCGTTCATGAGCAATGGTCACAAAAGATTATTCTGTCTGTATCTTTCTGGATATTGTATTGAGGGGTTTTTTTTAGAATTTTGTCTGAGTCTTTGGAGAAATATAATAATTTGGTCCTAATATACCCCTAGCATAATCTATTTTGTAAAATCATTAAAACCTTTATATATATTTTAACTATATAGAAGCATGGGTTTGGACCCATGCTTCATCGTCCGTTCTCCAATTAAAATAAAATAAAATGTGGGCCTCATACTAAACACCAACATATATTAAAAAAAAAAAAAAAAAAAAGTGGAACTCACCATCTCCAAACTTGTGGACCCCATATTAACAAAATCAAGTAATATAAAAAAAAAAAGTGAATCTCATATTAAAAAACCAAACAATGTGAAAAAAAAAAGTGCATTCCATATTAAAAAATCAAACAATATTCATGTAATTTTCAAAGTATCTCATTAAATCAATAATGATGGATTCATTGCATACGTGTATCAACCCATTCGTGGGAGCAAATGAAATTATTAGTGTACAATGAACATACTTAAAATACTTATATTTTAAAATAAGATGGAATTTAATTACTTTTTCATTTTTTCCTTACTCTAATAAATGTGAAAAGATATTAAGGTCATAAAAGAAAAAATAATATTAAATGGAGATCAAATAATTAATAAGGTAAATTAGTGAAATTATAATTCTAATTGACGTTTCCTTAAAAAATCGTGCGAAAGACAACATGACAAGTAAAATGAGTTAAACCAAAAATATTTACCAAATATTAAAAAATAGTAGTTCTTCATTTAAATAGAAAATCAAATTTCTACTTTGTTTCATTTTAAACAAGTAAAATTAATATAATAATTTGAATTAGAATTATCAAAATCAAAATTTGATAAAAAATAATAGGTATTGTTTAGGCCCAATCTACATACATTAACAATAGAATATTTTACACCTTTAAATTAATCGAATTAAAATTCAAAGTATCAACCGATGCTTAATATAATATTGCTATTGTTTTATCTCAAATCAAAATTTGATAAAGAAAATAGTTTCCTTTTAAATAAGTCATTAACAATAGAATATTTTAAAAAGTATTAATAAATTATTGCCAACTTTGTATTCGTAGCAAACACTAATATAATAAAGTTTTGGATACGGAATGCAAACTACAATATTACATTAATCGTGTTTTGAATATAATATATATATATATATATATATATATATATATATATATATGTGTGTGTGTGTGTGTATTACTATATAGAAGAGTCGGTTTATAAGCAAGATCGTCGTCCGTCCTTTGGTCTCACTTTTTTATTTAAGGGCAAAAAAATCCTTTGTGGTCCCACCCATTTTTTTATTTAAGGGCAAAAAAAAATGACATTTTATACTTTATATTACCAACTCTTTTAAAAAGTAGATAGAAATACTTTATTATATTTCTATTTTTCTACTATATAGAAACATCGGTTTACCCATGCTTCGTCGTCAGTCACTCTTAAAAAAAAAAAAGGTGGACCCCATACTAAAAACGCCAAGCAATATTAAAAAAAAAGGGAAAAAAAGTGGACCTCACCCTCTCCAAACTCATGAAAAAAAAGTGGATCCAACCCTCTCCAAACTCATGAAAAAAAAAAGTGGACCCCATATTAAAAAAACAAGCAATGTCAAAAAAAAAAAAAAAAATCGTGCACCCCATATATTAAAAAATCAAACAATATTCATGTAATTCTCAAAGTATCCCCATCAAGTCAATAATAGTGGATTCATTGCCACATGCGTATTAACTCATTAGTGGGAGCAAATGAAATTATCAACAGACAACAAAAAATATGGACCCCATATTATTACTTTTCTTCAAAAGGTTAAGTAGGCAAATACATACAATTTTCTTTCTTTTCTTATATTAGCCTGAGATCTAATTTAGATATTTAATTGCTGTATTTACTATAATATCCAAAAAAAAAAAAGTGCACCCCATATTAAAAAATCAAACAATATTAGTGTAATTTCTAAAGTATCCCATTAAGTCAATAATGATAGATTTATTGCCATATGCGTATCAACCCATTAGTGGGAGCAAATGAAATTATTGTACAATAAAAAACATAGACCCCATATTATTGCTTTTCTTCAAAACGTTAAGTAGCTAAACCATACAATTTTTTTTAATTTTTATATTAGCCTGATATCTAATCTAGATATTGAACTGTTGTATTTGCTATTCAGCCATGTCATTTATTTGTTACGTTTACTAAAATAAATATACTTAAAATATTTATATTTTAAAATAAGATAGAATTTAATTATTTTTTCATTTTTATTCTTACTCTAATAAATGTGAAAAGAGATTAATATCAAATGGAGATCAAATAATGAATAAGGTAAATTAGTCAAATTATAATTCTAATTCACGTTTCCTTAAAAAACTATGCAAAAGACAACATGACAAGTAAAATGAGCTAAACCGAGAATATTTACCAAAAATTAAAAAAATAGCATTTCTTTGTTTAAATAGAAAATTAATTTCTACTTTGTTTCGTTTTAAACATGTAAAATTAATTTAATAATTTGAATTAGAATTATCCAAATCAAAATTTGATAAAAAATAATAAGTATTTTACACCTATAAATTAATTGGATTAAAATTGAAAGTATTAACTGATGCTTAAATATTGCTATTATTTTATCTCAAAGAGAGGAAAATAGTTTTCTCTTAAACAAGTCTTCTCTTTTAAAAAGTATTAATAAATTTTTGTCGACTTTGTATTCGTAGCAAACACGAATATAATAAAGTTTTAGATACGGAGCACAAACTACAATGTTATATTAATAGTGATTTGAACATAGTGTGTATATATATATATATATATATATATATATATATCTCCATAAAAACAGTACAAACTTATGTATGTTTATTATCAATATACAATATATATATATATATATATATATATATTGTATAGTGTGTATATATATATATATACATATAAAATGTTGAAGAAACAAAAGTCTTATTTATTTAGTATGAATATCTTAATATTCAGATTGAGACATCTAAATCTTAATGCACATTTTAATATTTAGATGTGCATTTAGATTCAAACGTCTTAATCTTAATGAAAACAAATATGACCTAAGACCTTCATTAAGTGCAAACAAATTAGGCCTAGGTCTAAGGGGTGTGAATGTTTGATACTAGGTGGCTTCCAACTGTTCCCTGCGCCTTGATAAAGCCAAAATTTCATGTAAAACACTTGTATAGCTGGTTTAAACTATTCGGATTTATTGTTGTCCTACATAGGTTAGGCTTCGTGAGGGGCCATAAAGGTTTTGGGCTACTCCACCCATTGCCTTAATGTTTTAAGTTGAATCCTCATATTCTTTTAACATGGTATCAGATCCAATCTTTGGTAAGTCATATCTCATTCTTGAAAGTTGCTCTAAAGTTCTTGTGCCAAAATCAAATTACATGTTTTAGAAGTTACTAACTCATATGGTTGTTGCACATAGGTTGGATAAAGGCTTCCTAAAGGGTTTGCAAAGTTTTTAGGCTATTCCCTCTCTTGCTTTAAGATTTTGGTTTGGATACTCTGATTCTTTCGCATAAACATATACTCCCTCTGTTTCAATTTGTTTGAACCTATTTCCTTTTTAGTCCGTACCAAAATGAATGACCTCTTTCCTAATTTGGAAACAAATTCACTTTATGAATGATTTGACCACACAAATTTTCAAGGCTTATTTTGAACCACAAGTTTCAAAAGTCTTTCCTCTTTCTTAAATGTCGTGCCCAGTCAAATAGGTTTATATAAATTAAAACGGAGGGAGTATAAGAATGACAATTGTTCATACCTAATTTTGTTTGTGAGTAGTTTTCTTTCAATTATTTATGATTTGTAATTGTCCTATGAATTCAATTTTTTCATGGAGACTAGGATTTCTTGATGGTCACATCATTTGATGGTTTCGTAGGTATATATGCCTCCAAAGTCTAATATGCATTTCTTCAAAACACCTAGAACTTCGCTTGCTATTTTTTAAAATACCATTTGTGATATCTTTCCACATGATATATGCTTCAAGTCTCTAAGTTTGTTCTTCCTTCTTCAGTAGCTTGTCCTTAAATACTACTCCCTCCGTTTCTTTTTTACATGTCTTATTTTGATTAGGCACAAAATTTAAGGAAGTACAAAAGACTTTTGAATCTTGTGATCTTAAATTAAAAATGTCTGTGTACCAAAAATGTCCTTCAAATGTTGTGATGTTAAACATGTCCTGTCTTATAAGGGAGTGTCATTAAGGATAAAGAGTTACTCCCTCTATCCCAATTTATTTGCCCCATTTTAGGCACCGAGTTTATGAAAGAAAGGAAGTCTTTTGAAATTTGTGATCCAAAATAAGCTTTAGATATTTGTGTGGTTGTAAATCATCTCATAAAGTTAAATTGTTTCTAAATATGAAAAAGTGATATTCTTTTTGGGACAGGGTAAAAAGAAAAAGTGTGCTGCATAAATTGGGACAGAGGGAGTACTAAGTATAAAAGTGTCATTTAAATAGATTAAAAGGAAAGTAAGACCATATAAATTGAAGAAGGTACCTCTCAGCATCCAGTTATCCACCAAATTTTTTGGTTGTAGTCTCTCCTTGAGGTACCTCTCAGTATCCAGTTATCCACCAAATTTTTTGGTTGTAGTCTCTCCTTTATTGCCTCACGTCTTCATTTCGTATTGAAGTCTGCACTAGGCTATGATGGGTAAGCAGCTACTCCCTCCGTCCCATTTTATATGAGGGTGTTTGATTGGGCATGAAGTTTAAGAAATAAAGAAAGATTTTTAAAATTTATGGTTTAAAACAAACCATAAAAGTTTGTGTGGCTAGAAATCATTTCGTTAAGGGTAAAAAGGTAAATTTAAAGTTGTATTGTTACTAAATATAAAAAGATGTCATTCTTTTTTCGACTGACTAAAAAGAAAAAGTGTCACATAAATTGGGACGGAGGGAGTACCACTTTTCGTGTAACCTTAAGTCTTTCCATGTGAATAATCTCTTTTAAGGATGAGGTCTGTTTGACAATGTTTACCTCTATCAAGTGTTCTCCTTTTAAAGTTAGATATTAGGTAAAGCACAATAATAAGTTAAGGCACACTCTAAAATAATCTTTTCTGTTCTTGGAACCGCAAGCATATTCGCCATGTATTTGGTCAAAATTGTCACTATCTTTACAATGCAGAATCTCCTTGAATAAGAATCTGATGGTCATGCGGGATCGCTTGGACCAAAAGTTATCCATATCTTCCCAGAATCAGTTTTATTGTAAAAAGTCTTCCCTAACATGTCAGCGTATTAGCTGGTCAGTTTTGTGATGAGTGCACTTTCAGGCTAGGAATCGGGACATTCAGTTTTTAGAATCGTGGCCTTTACAGTTGTTTGCTGTTTGTTTTTGCAGCTGTTCATAATTCTTGCATGCAGTATAGCCGTAGGCACCAATCTCAGCCAGTTCATCTGCATTGGCAGATTCACTGCTGTCTCATTCCAAGTGCTTGGCCATATGAAAACGATCCTTGTTTTGATACTGGGATTCATGTTCTTCGGAAAGGAGGGTCTAAACATACAAGTGGTAGTTGGCATGATTATCGCGGTTGCTGGAATGATATGGTACAGCAATGCATCAACAAAACCTGGTGGGAAAGAACGTCGTAGCCATTCAATTAAGCATGGATCGGATTCTACCCAACTTGATGACAAAGTGTAAGAATTTTGACAAACTTAAAAAGCTGAACAGAAGAGACATAGAAAATACCGGGATTTTTAGTCGGCTGACACTAGATGCGCCTCCCAAATCCAGCCAGTTAGATTATTCTTAGTTTAATACTCCAATTTTTTTTATTCTTGCTGATAGTATAGCTCCCTTGGAAGGGATTGAAACTTCAGAGTAGCGCCTAGTTTCCCCTCATTCTTCCTTTGTGCTGAGATCATAATTTATAGTGATAATTTTTGTTTTTTTCCTGTGCATTTCCCCTGTCCAGTAGTTATCTATTGCTTAGCAAATATCTACGTGTAATTCAGTATTTTCAAATGATGCCTGTGGTAACTTGTATCACATTTAGAGGAATTTCTTCATGCTTTACTTCTTGTAAACTGTTGTTTTGTGCGCTGTATGCTTGATTGGTGGAACTAAATTCAAATTTTAGAGATTAGCCCACAGAACGCAGTATTTAGAATCTTAAGTCCAACTCGCGACTTCTAATCAATTTAATCATACAGGCATCCAACAAAGAGGTGATTAAAACTTGATCTTACTCAAACTAATCTGGTGCGCAGATTGAATATTTGATTAAAGCTATCCAATTCGCGACTTCTAATCAATTTAATCATGCAGGGCACGGTTGGATTAACCAATGATTAAGCTCAAAAAGTGCAGCAACTTGTGATTGTTTTATTTTTCTAGCCTTGGGGGCTTCATGTGATAACGTTGAACCATAAATCTATACTAAAAGTCACAACCTCTTGCAACCACAATCGGAAAGGCAAAAAGCTTTTGGTGAGGCAGAAATCGGCTTTTTTTTGCACTTATCGGATTGGATTCCCAGGGCACCACACAAAGTGTACTTTTTAGTTGGTTGGCAGAGGAAAAGAATCCGGACAGCTAAGAATTTGAGGGGAAAACAGGAGGATTACTTATATTAGCTATTGTTTCATGTGTAAATAAGATTTCGAGATGATTCAAGTTGCAATACGCGATGCAGTATTATGTAAATTTGAGAAGTAGCCTCTCATTCCTAGTTTGTTTTATTGCACCCATAAGGTTCCGCATTGAATTAATGATTTGAGTGTCATTTGTAGATAGTTACGTTACTTCCTGGTATATTGCTTTTGCTATTATTTATAGAGACGAAAGCGGAGAAGGTTGGAAAGAAAAAAAACCATCAACTTGCTTAATAAACTGGCAAATAAATCAAACATGCTTAACACGATAGAGCCACCCTTTTGTTGATCACACTGAATATTCAACTGTTATAGATCCTATTTTCACAAACATGTTCATATTCAGGTGTACATCAAACATAAACTGAACCAAGTAAAAAAATACAACCAGAGAAGGACTACCTATATATCCATGATCATGGATGTGCCAAAGGACACTAATCTCATTTCCTGACTGTAACTAATGCTCATTCCCCTTTCTCTATCCTCATGCCCATAGATAGTCACTTTCTAATCTTGTGAATTTCATGTGGCAAATCGTGGGAAGAAAACTAATATACCGCCCCATTATATTAAGTTAGATCAAATGGATATAGTACAGCCTAATTCCTTAGCAGCCATATCAAGAAATTGTGTACACATTCCATTTTCAATTCGGCTGTCAGCTTCCCACGTCAAACACTTTTCAATATCCCTTTGCCAGTTAATCGTGCCAATGTTTAAGTACTTATAAGCAGGACCATGAACACCATTTATATCTGCTCGTTTAGCTCTAGTTTTTATTGAACCAGCATGCATAATGGTACGAAGAACAGATGTGCTGAGAGCACGTACAAGAGCACTTGGATGAGAAATACAACGAACTGTGGCCGGTAAGCGGCACTGCAATGTATTAACAAGAAGCATATATCATCTTAAATAAAAGTGATAAAAAAAGAAAAAATTCCCTGCAAACAAATCATTTTACTTAGGTAAAGAGATATTACCTTCAACAAGTTCGACAGGCCATCAACGATTGCTGACCCAGATTCTCCCCACTCAAGCACTGGTTGTACAGCTCTAGCTGTCACTTCCAGGAGCTGCTCAGACAATGTTCAGTTGCAAACAAGCAATTTTATTAGAATTGAAAAAGAAATAGAATAAGATGATCAATCAATTGCCCTTCAGACACATCATATTAATAGGAACTCCAGAGCATATAGAAAGTTCTAGCTTGCTGCAAAGATTTACTTCAATGAGAAATGGGAAATACTTCAACTGAAGTTGTTATTACCTCCAGCTGTGGTAAGGTGCATGCTTCTCCGTCTACAAGCATCCCATCCGTGGCCCGTAAAAGGAGGTCTGGTGCGCTAGCAAGAATTACCAAAGATTCTGGTGTATCATGATTCCTCATTACTTCTGCGATCAATTTCACAATTCGTTGGTTTATCCTCCACATCTTCTTACCAAGATCATCATCTTTGGCAATCCATGGTTGCAATTCCTTGTCCGCCTAACAAGTAAAAGAAGCAAGGAAAGTGACTAAAAATATATGGTGATGAAGACCCAAATGAATAGGTGCAAAGTTACAAGATGATTAAAGATGGAAGTTAAAAAAAAAAAAAATCACAAGGCAGCCAAGTACCCCTTGCCACATAAGCATCTAAAATGTATATCTTTTATAAATATGCGGCCACAAATTATTATGGCCAAAAATTCAATAGTTGAAAGCATGTACATCTTTGAAAGCATTGTGGATCCAACTAACAGAAATTGAGCTTAAAATCATCTGCTAGAAAAAAAGTTCATATTCTCTCTCTTTTTTCTAGAGAAATAGTGAAGAATGTGATGTATCTTTCAAGGAAAAAAAAGGTACATATTCATGCCATTCAAGTTAAATAAAAAGCGAAATCTGGACCTGAAGAACAATGGCTGTTGCAGCTTTTGCAGGCAATGCTGATACAACGTTGCATAGTGCGTCAACAACCTGTAAAACATGTAAAAGCTAATAAGCATCTTATATTTCAAAAGGTAGTATTGCAAAAGCTGCTTTTTGGTTGTGAAGAAATGGATCTTGGGCCTAACTCAACCCCAAAAGCTAGCTCATAAGGGGAGGATTGCCCAAAGACAGTATAAGGAGATCACAACCTATTTCTTCAATAGGACTTAGTACACCCCTCCTATGCACAGGACTTGAAAAATAGAGCATGGATAACAAAACACGGGGGCCCAATATGTGAGAAACACAATAATAGGGACCAATGATTTGGAAACCTCAAAAGCTAGCTCATGAGGGGAGGATTTTCCAAGACCATATAAAGAGACCACAACTCATTTCATCAACCACTGTGGGACTTAACTCCGGTAAAAGCTAATAAGTATCTTATGTTTTCTATGGTAATCATGCAAAAGCTTATCTTATGCTTTTTAAGGTACTATTGCAAAAGCTGCATGTTGTCTCAGTTGATTACTCATATTTTTCTAGCAATCATAACGCAACTGATAGTAACCATACCCATTAATTATATCTATTTTAACATTTGCTTGAAGTTGTATTTTACTTACGGGATATTTTCAAAAATATACAGCTTTTGAAAATATTTACGCCACGTAGCCCAATATACAATATTATACAACATTAGACATGGGGGAAAGCATTATACATAAAGCAACCTTGTATAAAGTGTATAATAGTGTACAAAAGGTGTTTATACACAAATATGTTGAAAATCAGGTGTTTATACACAAAGTATGGGCTATGTGGCATAAATATTTTCAAAAATAGACATAGAGCGTAATTTTCCCGAAATACATCTCAAACAACTTTTTCAATCTTTCATCACTATTTCAAATAATGATGAAGTATTTGCACAATTGCACATACTGATCCAAACTTCAACTTGCAAATAATGACTTCGAATATTTGCAAGTGAGTTATGGCCAAACATTAGTATCTTTACATGGTTCAAACAGCATAACAAGGGAATCAAACCCATGTATTTCAAGTGAAATAATGGTATTCAAAATGCTGTGAGACATTGAAATATTGGTTTGACTAATTCAAGTGAAATGATTTTTACTCACAAAATTTCTACTCTTTTTTCAAATGAAGTTGATGTCCAAACACAACTTCTCCCAAATATTCTGTTTCAAGATCAACTTCAATTACTCTATTTTTCAACTTCATCCAAATATTGACCAAGCACCTATTCAATAGGTTTCAAATTGAGTAATTATAAAGTTTCAAAAGGGAAAAGCTAGCTTTTGGGGCTGAGTTAGGCCCAAGATCATTTCTTAACAACCACTATTCCGTCCACTCCCAATATCAACTGCCAGTCTACCACTAACCATCACTCTCCGCCACAATTGGCCGTCACCACCAATAGCCACAATTTACGATCATCCCACCAACCACCATTACCACACAACCATCAATCACTACAAAACCACCATCAGCCACAACTATATATCAGCTACGTTCTGCTATCAATCATCACCACCATCATTAGCTTGCAATATCATCCACCATAATTATCAATCACCACAATTAACCACAACTATCAGCCCCCATTACCACTTGCTAGTATGTACCCACAACTACCATCGCCACCAGCAACCACCACAATTTTTCTAAAAATAATTTGTTAATATTATATAAGATTAATTAGTATTTTATATCTATTATTTTTAAATAAAACAAGTTTTATATTTAGATGTTAAAATAAACAAAGAGTCTCAATTATTTAGTATTGAAATCTTAATTTTTAGATCTATATTCAGCTTTAAATGTCTTTAACCTTAATTCACGTCTTAATGTTCAGAACATTCAGATTCAAACGACTTAATTTTATAAAAACAAATGAGGCCTAAGAGGCCTATGGATTAAATATGGAATTTGTATACTACACATCACATCAAACATAACCAAACTCTATTGGCTTCATTAGATCCTCGAGGTATACTCGCATAATTTTCTCTGCAAACTTAAGATTGTTAAGAAGGGAAGTTCAGCCTTAAGGATAGAGACAACATTAGATGTCTTGAAACCATTGTTCTTTCCTTGAGTATATTCGGCACTTCATATTTTTGTTCTTACTACTTTTCCCT
Source organism: Lycium ferocissimum (assembly GCF_029784015.1). Taxonomy (NCBI): domain Eukaryota; kingdom Viridiplantae; phylum Streptophyta; class Magnoliopsida; order Solanales; family Solanaceae; genus Lycium; species Lycium ferocissimum. The sequence continues at coordinate 40,532,889 of NC_081351.1, read as the reverse complement.
ACACTAGAGGTGGAGTTCGTGCTCTACTATTCTCCATCTTCCTTATAAGTAAAATATTTTATTAAAAAAAAAGTACCAAGTTGGTACTGAAAAAAGTACAGGACTAGCAGCAAACTCTTTAATCCATACTAGATATTATCTCCTAGCAAGTAAAAAAAAGTCCAAATACTTCTCCATCCTATCTATATCACTGCTATCACACCAAAAGTACAGATTTTTAATGCATTTGTTTTGTACTCTAGCAATCTGTAACTTCTTCCCATCAAAGCATGCCTTGTTTCTTTCCAGCCATAAGGTCCACACTATGCAATTGGGAATAGTTCTCCGTATTGGCTTTAAACTCTTTTTAACCTCCTGAGATTGCCACACTTCCAACAAGCTACTAATTTTCTCTGGTAACACCAAAGATATGCCCATTATGCTAAAGAAAAGTTCCCAACATTGCCTTGAAAATCTGCAATGCAAGAAAAGATGTTCAACTGTTTCCTCCTCTGAATTGCAGAAATAGCATCTACTACACAATGAAAAACCTCCCCTTTGTAACTTGTGCTGTGTTTGGCAAGCATCCCTAGCTGCTAACCAACCAAGAAAGCTGCTTTCATAGGTGCTTTGGTTTTCCAAATCATCTTCCATGGCCAGTTAGGAATTCCTTGATTGCAACAACATTTTGTTGCAGTTATTGCTGAGAATACCTTATCCCTGCTGTTGACCCAAACTAGCCTGTCTGCTCTGTCTTGTTCTATTGAGCATGAGTTCAATTGTTGAAGTAGTTGGCAAAAACTGTCTCCCAGTCATTTAGATTTCTTCTTAAGGTAACACTCCATCCAGTTGCTGAATTAAATTCTACAATTTAAACCTCTTTATTCGAGGCACAGTTGAACAAGTCTGGAAACATGCTCTTGAAGCTCTCATTTCCACACCAAGTGCCCATCCAAAATTTAATCCTCCTACCATTTCCCACTTCCAATCTAGTGAACTGTAGAAATTCATCCCACCAACCACTAATCATCTTCCAGATTCCCCCGCAGCTTTTCAATTGTGAAGGATTTTGTTTCCACCCTACCTTTGCACCATATATAGCATCCAAAACTTGCTGCCAAATCTCATCACTTTCCTTACTATATCTCCAGATCCATTTAAAAAGTAAACTCTTATTATGCCTTTTTAGATTCCTTACACCCAGTCCACCATCCTTCTTCTCTTTAATAACCATTTGCCACTTGATCAGATGAGTCTTTTTTCTGTTTGAGTTTCCATCCCACAGAAAGTCTCTCCTTACAGAGTCTAATTTCCTTTCAACTAGTATAGGCATACTAATTTCATCCATCTTCCTTAACATGATCTTTTCCTATGATTGATAACTATGGAAAAGAAAGGAAGGAAAACTACGAGGGAAAAATAGGCATAAAAAATTGGTCGGCCAAGTAAGTTATCTCTCTACCCGTTCTTCTTCCTTTTGTCAAACCATGACAGTGGAGAGTGCAAATTGAAAGATTTATCCTGTTTTATACACTCTGGTGATAAACAACAAATGCTTGGTTGCTGACTGATTTGTAGATGCTGGATGGGATATACCTTTCAGAAGGTATTTAATGATTGGGAGATTGATGAAATACGTGAACTATTGAATCTATTTAAGGCAGTTACTCTGGATGATAGCAAAAGGGGTAAGCAGATCTGTTTGGTAAATAAAAGTGGGGAGTTTTATAGTGAAAAACTGCGATAATATGATGTCGAAGCAGGCTGGAAACTGGGAGACTGATTAGCCCTGGAAAGTCATATGGAAAACAAAAGCCTCTCTCCCAGGGTTGCATTTTTGGATGGATAGCTGCAAAAATGCTTGCATAGCACACGACACCAGATAGAAGAGAAGAATTTCAGTGTGCAGCAGGTATATGTTTTGTGAAAACAACTAATTACCTAATACTACACTGTGATTGGACCTGGCAGATTTGGACTTCATTTTTGTGTGTTTGTGGGGTGATGCCAAAATTGTTCTAATTTTCAGCCAACAGAATAGAGTATTAGCAAATAGAATCTCTACCTATCACGAAAGCTCTATGCGGAAGGGGGTCAGGGGGAGGAAAAGAATGTCATTCAAAAACACGTGAAGAAGGAAAGTCAAAACATATTTTCCGAACTTTCAAGGTTACTGATCTCCTTAAATTTCAAGCGGTTACCTATACTCTAAAAGTCACACGGTCTTCAAATCTTTTCTTTTTATGCCAAAACTATGGACCAAACAACAATTTGAAACTTACAAGTTAGAATGATCATGGGATGGTCAAGTTCAAAAACGCCATATAACTAGCTCTAGCATTGCAGTCACCATATTATATGCTTTCAGGTATACATTATTTTATTTCAAATTAAACACTATATAATCTAATATCATGAAGTAAGCTGGTGGATACCTGTCTCCATCCCTGCTGAGCGGAAGTGCTTTCTGCACTTGGTTGTGTTTCAGGTGATGCAATTAACTTGTGCCACAGCAACGAGACAACAGAAAAACATATTTCTTGTTTCTCTGCGAGTACCGACTTTATAAGATCTTCTGCATTGCAATTGAATCCTATATGCCTGTCCATTGTCAGAAAGTTGGCCAAATCTGAGGCATCTAAAGGAAAACTTGTGATACCTTTACCACTGCTGCACTGTGCAACCTCGCTTGAGTGTAAAACTCTCTCACTCATAGTTAAAGTTTTACAATCAGTTGAGTGTTTGCACTCAAGCAACGATGACTGTCCTGCAATTGCGCAGGTGCAATTGCTATATTTATTATGTTTTCTCCCATTCAAGCACAAGCTTCTTTTCTTAAGAACAGGTGCAGGTATTAGGTGTGCTTCCAATGGTTCGGCCTTATTGACAATTGATGCAACAACTTTGCTATGAATATCAATGAGGTTATACAGTGAAGATGCTCTGGAGTGAATTTCACTATCCCACTTACACCTTATTAAGACCGAAAGAGCATGCATGCAAGCCTTGGAGCGTCTAAACAGATCAGAAATATGAGCAGCTACCATAGCTGCAGCAACTATCTCATTTGAGCTGTAGCTCCATGAAGTTCCAATAGATGATGGTTTCAAAGAGAAAAGAGCCTCCAGAATTGCCAATATCCTACGAGTGTGACAGACAGCAGAATTAATCCCATTTTTTAACTCAATAGACGAATCATTTGCATGCTTTGCAGCACCCAGGATGGTTTTTGGATCCGAGTAATTACTCCCTCTTGAAAGCAAAGGGAAGAGTTGAAGTTCACATGAAAGAGCACAGACAGCAGCAAGAACATAAGAATCAAACGCTGAAACGGGTCCTTGTTTTTTCACTTTCTTGGTTCTTTTTTCTTTCTGCTTTCCATTGGTTTCCAGTGAGTCTGAACCTGTTTCACTAGGTTGGTGAGAATCTTCACCTACAGGCCTTCTGCTCCCATTTACTTTTGCATCGTGACTGACACATACAGTTAAGACTACAAAAAGAAGACGAGAAGCAAGCTCTACAGAAGCACATGACTCCAAGAACAATGAATGAACCATTGTTCGCAATTCTGCCACAGCAAGGTTTTTGGAGGCAGAGCCAAAGATGTATCTGGTTTTTCTAATTTCCTCTCTGGAGAACTCAGATGGGAACGTTCTCTGGAGAATTGCTTCCACTGTGGCCACAAATATTTTCATGAGACAAGTTTCGGATGGACTCCCACAAGGAAGATACTCAAGAACTTTAAGTAGTGGTATATACAGGTTCCATGATAAAATAGGTGGTTGCAGGGGGGTGGCAACTATAATTTCAGGAAGATCAACAGCTGATGAACTTAAAGGAATTAAGCCATAAGCAGCTTCCCATATGGTGCATATTCTCCATTCAACCTCAGGCCCATGTGCACAAAGCATTGATGCAATCCCTTGCGCAGTGGCTTCAACTGTGGCTTCTACTGCAGGCACTTCTCTCTGAAGAACATTTCATGATTGGTAGTCACTATCAAAAACAACTACTTGATAAATTTGGAAGAGTTCTGCAGAAAGTCCAGATTTACCACAAACATGACATTCAATTTTCAAACCAATGGATATACCTGTTCGTGTTGAACTTCAATTCCTTCAACTTGCCTTAATGGAGGAAAGAGCAGAGCAGGTTGTGAAAGTACTCGAAAAAGTAAAGCAGCTGCAGCATCTGCAGCAATGCCTGCTCTCATGGACATGACAATTCCAATTGCACGCAAGAAATGCAAATGCATCCAATTCCTAGGAAGCTTCAGCAATACATCGAAGGTTAGAAATTCTACATGTAAATCGGAAACAACTAATATTAAGACACGACAAATTCAATTAGTGGAGTATTAAATCAGGTATACTAGGATTTGATATGGTAGCCTTCCATACTTAACGATATAATTTTTGATGGCGCATACAAGAGTTAATAATTTCTCCAAAGGACTTCATAGAAAGCTGAGAACAAAACTGATAAATGGCAATGTGCAAGAAGGCCAGCGATTACAAATTGGCTTTATTGAAGGTAGGCAAGATTAATTCAGTTTGTGAAATTGAAATGAAAGCAAAATAGAGATCAATTCTCATCAGATGAGCAAGTTCCTTGTGATTTATATGATGCATCTAAAGAGTGTAGGCATAGTATGCAATGACTCGGGGAAAAGGAAGCATGGAAACAATATAATATAATATCTACAATTCATGGTACACCCCACGTTATGGATGCAGGATTAATTGATGTGATATAATTTTATCACAAAAATGGAGTCTGTTGATACACCTAGGAGGCTAAGACCATCCTACATGGCAAGTACCTTAAGAAATTATGGTAGAAGAATAGACTATCATATGATGGATATAAGGCCACAATATAATATATCTTATCCTCCAGGTTCAACATTCAAATCTCAAATTGTTCATTTTTTTTTTTATTTTAAAAAAAAAAAAAAAAAAAAATACAATGAATCCTCATTCATTGGGTTATTCTTTGGATACTGAGATCATCCACAAGTGAAAGACTGTTAAAGGTAGCTATTATATTAGTCTACAAGAAGAGCCTGATGTCAGGAAGTCATCAGATCTTCCGAACCTTTGGAGCCGAACCACAAATTTAAATTTCCTGAAATTCCAATTTTACAAAGATGACCTATTAGCTGAAGCTGATATTAATCTAGATATGGCAGGTATTCATATCTGACTTAGGGCTTTACTGAGCCTTCGGAATCTTCAGGAAGAACCTTAATAACTAGCATCTAGCCCTTGAAACATGAATATGAAGCCTCATCGCTATAGATTCTAGAAAGTAGGGAAAGGAAGAGGGAGTGAGGCAAACAACAAAAGGAAGGAAATAAAAAAGTGTGAAAAAAGTTATTTATTTCATCTGACATGCTTGAAAATGGAGTCTGTATAGAAACTATTATTAGACTTTGTTATAGATGTTAATCATACCCATTAAGTGATTATAAAAATAAGAAAAAAATAAAAAACGCACTTAATGGTTAAGATATGAATAATTAAGATGCAGACCAAAAAAGGAGACTTATTGACTGAGATCTGAATGATTAAGATTAAGACATTCATTAAGTACAAACAAATGAGGCCTAAATCGGAATCATAGCATACTAGTTGTGGACGGGCTTGTATGCATTGACAGGCTTTTATGTAATTCATACTGTAAAGAATTCAATTTTGTGCCCAACAGATTGAGACAGTTCAAAAGTACCAGCATACAGTTGTATATAGAACCCCCCAAAGGAAAAGCTGGGAAAATGATAAAGATGGAACCCCTCTACAAGAACTTGTTCAAACTACTTCGGTTAAAAAATTTATAACTTACCCGCAAGCCAGAAGCATAATCTTCAGCTGCTCGAAGAAGTTCCACTAGCTGAACAGCAGCATCAAGTGCATCTGGAGCCCAGGATGGTGGAGCTTCTAGAAGTCCAAGAAGAAGTCTCTGGGTGGCACTTGGAGTAGCAATTGCATAGTATCTAATCCAGAAGCAGATGTTAAAGATCACTTTCCTCTGTCAAAAGTTCTAAAAGTAAGCTAACTAATGCTCTTACCGATGAAACAATCGTGCATATGGCTCAAGTGCTGGTAGCCCTGCAACAAGATGCTCATCCATAGGTGTTGTAGGAGGTGGAAGCAGAAGAGCAGGGACGGCAGCTGCAGTCAAGGTAGCAGTCTCATAACGAGCAACTTCTTCATCACAAACACTTAAAATAACACCAGCACCATTGGCAACTGCCCACCTCGGAGTTGAAGGGATTAACTGAGGATGCTTTCCAGAGCCACGAGAAGAAGCTAAGATAAAATGCTGAGTCAATAAAGTACACCACAATTCTAAAGTATGAATATTCTCTCAAAATAGTAGCTCATACTTCCACACAAAAATAAATTTATTGGTGTAATAGGAGGGATACAACAAAAGAAGAAAATGAAAAGAAAGAATGCAGAAGCATCAAACATATAAAACAATTCATACAACTTCCAATGCAAACTTTCAAATATGTAGAGAGCTTAGATTTTCCACCTAGAAATTGGTAGGCCTTTTCTCTCTATGAGGTACCTAAAATTTTGTCACAAGGAGAAAGGAATCCAGCATGGCTTTCAATAAATTGGACGGAGATAAAGTTGTTCTACATGCCCCGTTATTCAAGTGAACTGTTTTAGATTAGCTAAAATGCAAACAGTAACACTCAAGTTTTATACAGTGTTGCATGTGTAAGTTTCCCACATTGGACAAATGTAAATATAAAAAATGTAAAGTGTGACTATTAAAGGATTCACTCATAAGACATTTCTGTCATGCATTTCAGTTCTCTCATATTTCTCAAATAGTATCCGAACAAATCCGGAATCAGGTTCCACACCCTATTTTTTCTTGTATCTCGTATTTTTCAGAGTACTTGTTTTGTTCATCACCCGATCCCTGGACGATATAAAATAGCCCCTAGAGCTTTCAAGTGTGTGTTTCTTGATTACTCTTGGGTTCAAAAGGGTTATTGTTGCTACTCACTCGACCTCTGTCAATGCATTAAGTTAGCCAATTTCACCTTATTTGAAACTCAACCTATTCACACAGTTTTCTTCTAGCCATCTTAAAACTCTATGTTCTTAATTCTTATCCGCACAATTTCCGCTTCAGGAACCTATCGGCGCCTCTACTGCATCTTCTCCATAGGGTCACTGCTCTTCTTACCATTGCAACCAACATTTGACATCAGGTCAGGATGATTTACACTGTCCACCGAGCGCTTTCCTTGTTGTGGAACTGCTTCTTACAAAGTCCTCTGATGACTGTTTGATATGGTATTTGTTTTTCTCGTAATCATCATCTACTTTTTTGACTTGTCTTTATTATCATCATGTTTTGTTCTTGTGTTGTCCGTCTTATGTCTTTGTTCCAAAGTCCATAGGTAAAGCTCTTTCTATTGGAGTTGGCAACATGTTATGACTGAGAAAATAACTTCTTTACAATTTAGTACTGCTTGAATGCTGGTTCGCTTGCCTCCCGTAAATTTCAATGTTGGTTATTCGTGGAGTACACAATGAATGATGATCCAGACGATCAGGTTGACCAGTATAAGGCTCGTTTGGTTGCTAAAGGTTATCCACAAACATTTTGACTTGACTACGGTGATAAATTCTCCCTCTTGGCTAAGATTGCTTCCATCCTCATCATATCAAGAATATATTTCTTCATAGGGGTAAATATATTTCTTCACATGGTTCTTGAGGATGAAGTATACAAGAAGATGTTGCTAAGGGGAAAACTAATGGTTTTTCATGCCGGTTTTGGATAGATCTTTTATGGTCTAAATCAGTCTCCTCAGCACGGATTGTCTAGTTCTGCATAGCTGTTGAAAAATGTGACATGATCAACAATAAGGCATATCATTTTGCATTTAATTCACGTTATACTCCAGTCTAAATATTTATCACTATTAGTGATCTAATGTTGAAGTTACAATAGTATAGACAGTGATCAAGATGGTACTGCTAACTTGAAATGATATTACGTTCCAAGCTGGGGACCTAGGTATGATGGAGCACTTCTTAGGTATTGAGGCTGCTCAATCCATCAGAAATTGACATGAGCATAGACATTCTCCTCACATTCTTAAGGAGAAAACCATGAATGATTTTAAACCTATATATATTCTTACGGATCCAAGTGTTAACTTTCTACCAGGTTAGAAGAAGCTTCTTACTGATCTGGAGAAATATAAGAGGTTAGTTGGCAAGTAGATGCTCTCACAAGTGACCAAGCCTGATATTACCTTCCAAATGAATTTTGTGAGTCAATTTTAGGATTCGCAGTGTGATTCTTTTATAAGGTAAAATAATTATATTGGTAATGGGAAGAGAACTCCTGTATACAAGTGATATATCAAAAAGTAGAGGATACAAAAGAATACAATTATCTAGGAAAGAAACCCAATCTTTTATAAAAATTTGGAATCTCATGGGTACACCAAAAAGAAAAAAGGGACAAGAGGCTATTTCTCAAATACACAAAGTCATTTTCTATCCTTCAAAAGCTATCCTGAAGTTTCGCAATGTGAAGATCGTTGGGATGCAATGGTTTGTCCTTCATTATAGAAATATGCTTTAGGAAAAGGAATACTCTATAAGGCTCAAAGATACAAATTGGGTTGGGTCACATTCTAATAGATGCTTTGCTTCTGGATATTTTGTTCTAGTTAGAGGCAGTTGATGGTCATAATAACCAAAATGTGCTTGCAAGATCTTATATAGAAGCAGAATATCATGACATGACAATGACAACTTGCGAACTCTTACAAAAATGTTGTATCACTAACCTAATACTGAATAAAAAATGATTGGCTATTATTTGACCTTGTAAATTTAAAAATATATTTAGTTAAATATTATTGTGAAGCTCTTTTATTACAATGCTTTAAAGATCAACCAAACGGCACAAGCATGGTGCATATGATAAACAAATTTCTATCTTAAATAACCTGTACTAACCAGGGGCGAACCTAGTGCATTAGTTATGGGTTTGTCCGAACGTGGTTCAAGACCATGTATATATGTTAGAACTGAATTAGTTAAAAATAGAATTTGAACCCAGTAAATCAAATGGGTTGTGGTAGAATTCCGAACTCGGACCCATAAAGTTCAATCCTGGATCCGCCTTTAGTACAAACACAGTATGTATTATAGTACCAAGCAAAAGCAATATGTTAAAAGAACAACATATAGCAGTGTAGAACAACAAATTTTTCATAATTGATATGATTGAGTAGTTCAAACTCAATGCTCTCAGCTAAATTATTAGCATGGGCAAACAAAATGTGGTATTTTTACCATGAACTTCACAAATATAAATATCCCGGTAATTCAGAAATTTCATAAATGCAGTCCAAAATATAAAATTATAAAACTTATGTATGTTTTAAAAGGCGTGGGCGTGAGGCGTCTTACTTAACACGGGGCGAGGCGTAAGCCCCATGGACTTTAATTTTAGCATTTTATAAATAAATAAATAAATAAATAAATAACAAAAAATAAATTACATTATATTATAGAAAATTAAAAAAAAATTGTAAAATTAGTGGGAAAATATAAATATCTATACAAACATTGCATATGCACAAAGATTACAAAAGATTTTATTATTACTTAAAAAGTAAAAGACATAAAGATACATTGAACCTATACCATGTCTATGATGGAAACTTAGAGTTGTAAAAATGATACATTAGTTCCTGATAATTCAAAAAATAGAAATGAAAATAATAAAAGTTATTGTGTGATGACGTAAAACTAGAAAATAAATCCTCATTATAATACAAACAAAATCTTTTTTTAATAGTGTCTCCAGAATAATATCTAAACTAGAGTGGTACTAAAAGAAATTCTAAAATAAAAAACTAACAAAAGAACAACTTAAAGAAAGCAAAAACAAAAAAGACTCGGAGAAAAAGAAGCAAAAGAAGGAAGCTGCAAGCACAAAAGTAGAGCAATCGGTCAGGGATAAAACTCTTGCACTGTAATTTGACTTTTGAATTCTTTTTAGTTTGAGAATTTTATGAATTAAATTTTGAGTATTTAGTATTAAAAGTGATATATTAAGCAATTTTAGCTCCAATTAGGATAAGTTCTCTGAGCTTACGCCTCAAAAAATATAAGCCCAGAAAGTTGTAACATATGCCTAAGCAAACGCCCAGAAGTTGGGACTTACGACCCACGATCCTTGTGTCCGCCAGTACACCTCAGTGCATTTTTAGTGTGCTGTGCCCCAGGGCTCGCCTAGGAAATGCCTTTTGAAACACTAATCATCACTACCAAATTAAATCCTGCGAAGCTTACATTGAAGAAATCTGAATATTTGATTAATGGATTGAAACGAGTCTTTCTAGTATTATATTGATTCTTAATTCTTTGAGATTTACAATTTTCTTCCTTTTACTCTACTGGACGGGATCCTAACCCCATATGCATAGTTTTTTTCTTTGAAAATGAAAAAAATTGGTATTAATACAATTCAAAACAAAACAAATCCCGGGACTTAATAAATTGTAAAAAATAAAGCCACTGCCTAATGATGAAGGAAAAGGGTATTTCATGCCTGTCAAAAGTCAAGAAAGGGCACAAACCCCAGAAGACATCTTAGTTTACACTAGAGGTGGCAAATGGACCGTTTGGGCTGAAGTAGCGTGGCTCAAGATGGGCTGAACCAATAGATGGGCCAATGCCCAACCCTGGCCAAACCTTGTTTAGCCTAAGATGGGCTAAATGATGGTCATAACCCAACCCACCCAGCTTAATCCACTTTTTTAAACATTTTGAGAAACTAAAAGAATCGAAAATTTTCTCTCGCTCATGCTTTTCCAAATACATGGTGTTCTGAAAATCAAATCTAAATACTTTTTGGATAAAAAAAATAAAAAAATAAAAAACTCAAGCGTATGCTTTCACTCAAAATAATAAAGATACTGTAAATATTTCCTCATAAGTTATCCCAATACATAAATTCTATTCGGAGTTAAAAAAAAAAATAAAGATTATTTAAAAAAATAATAAAAATTAAAAAACAAAAAATTATTAATTTAAAAAAAAAAGGTTAATCACGTTTTGCAGCTGTTACACTTTTGAATGGGAGGCAGTTGATGGGTCAGTTTGGGTTCATTTGATGGGTCACTTTGGGCTGATGATTTATGATGGGTTAACTTGGGCTTAGCCCAAATCAGCCCATCTTCAAAATCACTCTAGCCCAAACCCATTAAAATTTAGCCGGGTTAGATCGGTTTGGGCTAATTTTGTCACCCTATTTTACACTCTTAAAAACAAGAACCCATCTTCAAAATCACTCTAGCCCAAACCCATTAAAACTTGGCCGGGTTAGATGGGTTTGGGCTAATTTTGTCACCCCAGTTTACACTCTTAAAAACAAGAACAAAAATGGGTCAAAACGACCTAACCTATTGGATTTTGTCTTAAAATTACCCACCGTCCCCTAAAAACCCATCATTATTTTCTAGCTTAAAACTACCCCCTAAAACTAACGGTTGACTTGTTGGTTTAGTGGGGCTTTATAAAAATACACGTGGCACTTCTCTATTGGTCAGGGGTTTATTAAAATTCGGGAAGGTTGGGTTTATGGGGTGGGTTGGATCTTATTTCTTTTTTTGGCTCCACATAACCAACAGAGAAGTGCCACATGTATTTCTATGAAGTCCTAACAAGCCAACAAGTCAGCCGCTAGTTCTAGGGGTAGTTTTAAGCTAGAAAAAATGGTGGGGTTTTTAGGGTACAATAGGGTAGGAGGATAATTTTAAGCTATGTTGCTCAGACTCTCCAAAAATGCAACCGAACCCGTGTCGGATCCTTCCAAAATGTACGACTTTTGGAGTATCCGACACGCACCCATTGGCATTTTCGAAGAGTCCAAGTAACATAGATTTTAAGACAAAACCAATAGGTTAGGGGTAGTTTTGACCCTTTTCCAAAACAACAATGAAGTTTTCACATAATTCTAATACAAGAGCCCCAAAAGAGTAGGGAGATGATTTGTCATCTCCAAACCCAATATTGTAAGCAATTGAGGGAACTGGAGTGAACTACTCTCGAAAATCCTACCCCTTATGCATGGTTCAAAAATACTCACAGGAAAAAAGTTATAGTTACTTTATACAATTCAAATAAGTAAGATTTATATAAGTAATCTTACTCGATTTAAAATTCCTAAATATTAGGAGTTCCTACATAGTTCAAACAAGGAAGAATTTAATAACTAAAACTTTAGTTAATTTCAATGTCCTATATGTAAGAATGTAATTAAATGACAATTTTGTCAGCGTGAAATCTATTTTTAAAGGATAAAAAGGCGATCAATATTTTGCATTGGGATTTCGTGTTTTTTATAGTATAGACTAGGCTAGGACAATAGATGTGGTAACTAAAAGGATGTCAGCAAACTATCCTCAGGTTTTATTAGTAAGGTCTGAGAAGACTTTTAGCCTACAATAGACACATTCATTCAAACAAATTATCAGTAAGAATTTCAAGCTAGCTATTTAGAACTGAAAACTGAATGTGCAGTTCTTGAACCATAAAACAGACAGAAATCCAAGAAATGAAGTTCACATACCAGTTGATGGTGGCTTTAGTTCTCCAGCAGCATACTTTCCCATGACACCACCACACCTACATATGCATGAATCATTTTGCTACATCAATAGCATGATAATGTAGTTCAAACTTCCTATTATCATCGATCTCTAGCTGTCTATGAAATAGTCTAAGAACATCATTTAATGAGAAAACATTCAGGTCAATAAAAGACATAAAGTTCTTTAACTAGAGAAGCACCAAAAACAGATTAAACAAAGTAAGCATCGGGACAAGGGATAAAAGAAATAGATGGACCAAACCGCAGAAGCGAGCCTTGAGTTTGTGGTGCTACATATATGTACTATCCATGAAAAGCTTTTTCAGTATGGGCACAAGCATAAAATAGAGTTGTGTTTCAGTGTGACAGGCACAGCGATAAATGAAAGTTTTAGTGAAAGTTATTCAAAAACAAGAAAGCTTGAGAAAGCATGTCATGTGGGACTTTGGAGATAATCCCCATGCACTAGTATAGACAAATAAATAGACCAACCTTGGGAAAGTCTCTTGATTAAAGGGCAGAAAGAGAAGCTCTACCTTCTCTGTGGAAGAGTTATTACAGATGTTTTTCAAATAAATACTGGTCTGAAACTTCGATTGTCTATAGGAAAGATGGAAATATTTTCAAGAATTGAAGACAGAATTCTGCTGAACAAGAAGACCAGTTGCAGATAGGACAGTGCAAATAGTAGTTGCAACTTTCTGAGTAGATTCGGGAACGGTGGTTAAAGATATAAGAGGATACTATAGCAGCCTAACTACGCCAACTGTCAGTGCATTACAGTACCTGAGTTATTGCTGTACTACTGTAGACTGCCGCACTGTATATAATTACTATAGCATGTTGAGTTACTGTAACAGAATTACTTTATTTATGGCTTCACCAACAATGGCCAGCTCTGACTCTTGAAGGAGACTGCTGCCACATGAAATCAGGTAACTAAATATTGTTTTCGGGAATGGACAAAAATTACCTTTAAACTATTGCAAATAGAGCAACTTTACCCTCTGTTATCTTTTGGAATCAGAAATGTCCTCGCCGTTATTTTATTGGCTCACAATTGCCTCCTCACTAATAGACTTCCAGCTTGGACAAACAGCTTAAGAAATACTTAAATTTTTTGCTGAAATGGATGCTCATTTGTCCAGATTTCGCAAATTTAATTTTCGTTTTTCTTTCTCTTCTCTCTCTCTTCTTTTTAATTCTTTCTTCTAATTCATTCTTCCTGGTTTCCTACTTCTCTTCCTGTAAGAGAATCCAAGCTAGAAATGACTTCCAAATTAAGTATCAATTCAAAATTTCCATTCATTAAACTAATTTAACAGCAAAAAAGAAAGTGTACAGATCAATATCAATTGAGGGAGTCAGTAATGGCGGCTTACCGTCTATTGTTCACAAATGGGTCGTGATCATTCAATGGTGCTTGGGTTGTTTACATGGCAAAGGAGAAATCTTTTGCAACTGGGTTGTTGATTTTTCTTCAAATTTTAAGAAAATTCAGGCTCTTTTTTCTAGTGGGTTTGGGTCAGTTAATGGTGTTAAGCTACTTTACGTTGCAATGGAAAAAAATTTTGCGACTGTGAGATTGATTTTTGTCAAAAATAGGCTATTTTCATGTGGGTCTTTTTTTGCTCAAGTAAAAGATTTCATTGATACTAACAAGACCAACTTGGCCATATACAAGTGCTATACCAAAAAGAGGAGAAACCTACAAAATCTATACAAACAGGAACTACGTGGGTGCACCAAAAGAAAATAAGGGGTCGGAGGCTACTCCTCAATTTAGCAAAGCTCATCTCCACCCCTTCAAAAGCTCTCCTATTTCTCTCTGTCCAAATGACCCACATTAACGCAAGAGGAGTAACATTCCAAGCCTTGCGCCTTCTTCTCCTAGCTCCACTCTTCCAGCTAAACATCAACTCCTTCACGGAACTTCATGTGGGTCTTAATCAACAAACACCAATGAAAAACCCACCGGTGGCAGAACCCGCATAAGTCAACAAACTTGTTTCAACTACACCACTACCTTCTCTCTTCCTTTCACGACCAAGAAACCTCCATGGCCACCACTACACTTGGTGAACTTAATCTTTATTCTCTCATCAATTTCTCCGTCGGCTAACCAATTTTCACTAAAATGGTGAACTTAATCTCAGCCATGAAATTTTTGTGATGATTCTGGACTTCGAATTTTAAAAAAAAAAAAAAAAAAAAAAAGGGAGGCGAATATGTTTTTGTTGATGAACTTGGGATGTTTTCCGATGGTTCTTTTTACGGGCAAGGGTGGGTTGTTTTGAATGAGTTTCCAGTGAGTATTTTTCATAGGTGGATGAGGAGCAAGTTTTTTCACCCCTTTATTTTAGATGGGTCTTGGGTTATAAAATGGGTTAATGGGTAATGAAACAAGTTAATGGTTCTTTCATCCATGTCAATTGCTCAGTTGGACAACCGTTATATCTGAGGGCAAGTCTGGCCCATTTTTTAGAAGGCCAGGACATCTTTTATGCCAAAAGATAATGAGGGTAAAAGTGCTATATTTTCGATAGTTTAAGGGTGTAATTTTGGCCCTTTTTTCTTTTTTGATGAAACACAACTACAACTCTACAAGATATTTTTTTGAAATTGGTAACTGTATCTATATTTCATCCTGATCAAAACAGTACATAGGTTGTACTGAACCATATTTACAAAAGTATTCCTACTTTCTGAGATCCTACTCCTACATTGAATCTAATACATCAATGATGGAGACTGTATCATTGGAATAGACCTGATTACACCAGAAACATAATAACATAATACAATTCAGCTTGATTTTCTGCATACTATTTTCTACATTTTCAAAACACCTAGAGTTTCTGCATATTATTTTCTACTCTACAAGATATTCTTGGTTTCATTAAAAGATGTTGAGAGGACGAGACACATAATATCACATCTAGGAACTGGTAAATCTAGAGTTCAATAGTAGAACATGAAAAACCCATCTCAAACAACCATTCTCTTATTTTAATCATCTGTGTGTACTATTTTGTACCTTTTGTTGAATGTAGTCATTTTCTTTGTATGACGGTAGTTTCTGGGCTGCGCGGTGAATGTGGTCATTTTAAATCTTGTCTAATCTTATATGAGCGCACATCTATCTTAGCATCCACATCTCTGCAGCATTCATCTTGGAGATATGTTGGACTTTGAAGGACCGATATTCACTCTTATACAACATCACAACCAGCCTAGACACCTTACCTTGCCTTTCCCTTTGGTGAGTGTCATTCTATCACATAACGCTCCAATAGTAGTAGTCCATTTCAACCATGCTATTGTGATTCTATGTGTCACTTCTTCATTATCTACCATTCTCCTGGACATCATGCCTACATATCTTAATTGTTTGCATTTAGGCACCGCAATCCCATCAAATCTCACCTCAATTCACTCTTCTTATGTTGGCTAAACTTTTTTGCTTTTATAATAGTGGTGTCCGGGTCAGCTTACGCTCACTTCGACTAATTCCACGGGGTACTTGCTACCTCCCAGCAGCATGTGTACCGAGTAAATTTATCCCTCAAGACTTGGACAGATGAGAAGAAATCACCTGGTGTTTCTTCCTCCGTTAGGATTTCAACCTAAGACCTCATAATTCTCAATCCACTTCATTGACCACTAGGCCACACCCTTGAGTGACTTATGCTGACTAAACTTGCAGTGTGCATAGTTAGTCTTCTTCTAGTATTCTACTTATCCTAGAACTCTTACTCTAGAGTGCTGCTCTATAGTTCAAGCTTTTGATTGACAATCTCGCTAGTTTCGTCAATTTGTGCAATATCATATGCAAAAGCATACACCACGAGATGTCATCCTATATAATGTTTGTTAGCTCATTAATAACTTGGGTAACCAAGTAGGGGCTCAATGCCTTCACAAAAAGCTTCTAGAGAAAGTGCCAGCAAGCATGCAATACTAGAAATAACAAGAGTAGAAAAGTTATATGAGTTAATGACTAGTAATGACTAGTCCTTCATCTTGATGAAATTTAAATATAATGAAAAAGTCAAGGATAGGCGACCATGTAGACATACTGCACACTTACCAACGGAAGTAATCACTTCTAATACCTAGAGGTGCGGCGAGCAGTATATCAGTAATCCATGGAGACAATGGCCTCAGCGTTTTCCTCTCATGATGCACTGAAGGCATAGTAGGTTCGCTATCAGCAGTTTTACTTGTTGAAGCATGGATTCCTCCGCTGCCCTGTTGCACAACTTTGTAAATCGGGCGGTTGTAATGTGTCAAAATTCGTAGAATCTCTCCACATGCAAGAGCCCACTGTTCTGAATATTCCTTCTGCATTTAAGAGCAAAGAATTAGTATGAAAGACTCCTATTTTGCAAGAACTAGAATGTTTGCTAGAAAGACCATTGTATTCACATGGCTCAATAATTCAAATTCATAGTTCAAGATTCTGAATACCTCACTGCTTGGGCAAACCAATGATATGAAAGAAGCAAAAGGTGGACAACTTTTATCATAGTCCAATGTGCCATCGATGATGCATGAAATAATTGGAAGAATTACAGCATGCCCATGCTCTGGGTGGTGAAGAACAAAAGTTGCTGGAAATCAGAAGCAATTAATCAAAAGGCAGATAAAACCAATCAAACTCACAAATACATGGGAGCAATAATCTTAATGCTGAACTTAAATCGTGGTTATCATCTGGATTAAGGATTATGATACCTAAAACATCATCAAAAAGTCTGTTTTCCTTGCATGGATACCGGTTCCGTATCAACTGCCGAGATAATACACATTATATTAGTTTTCCGGAATATTGAAAATATTCAACTAGGTAGAGAAAATTATGAAGAAAGAGTGTTGTTGGGAGGATAGTTTCTGATGTAACTACATACCTCAGCTATATCTTCAGGAAATTGTTCTGATGTGAACTGACCAAAGTACTCAACATAGGCAGTAATTTGAGCCTGCAAAGAGAATGAAGAAGGTTGTTATGACTGAAGATACAAATATCATATCAGAAGATAGAAAACAAAAGGAAAAACAAATATTCTTCTTTAGACATTTAAATGTTCAAGAAGATAATGCAATAACCACATCTATTACCTATTCAAATCTAAACAAAAAAAATAAAAATGCAAGGTCATAATGCAATGAGAAGGAGAGATACAATTCTCTCAGGTATTTATCGTCAAAGTTAACAGTAGTTTAATCCCCTGGCTTTACACACTTCAGGAGGAAGAAGCTCTCAGGTGATGGCCCTTTTTCCATCTGCCATCTCTCAGCAAGCGTGTATCTTTCTCTTTTGGTCTCACCTTTATTGGTCAGGCAGTGTGCATATTTATATATTGGTCTATTTTTCTTTCATGTAATTCCTGGCAGATATTAAACAGCAAAGACACCCTGAAAAGCAACTAGTTAGCTGTTACTTGTCTGCTCCAAGTGCATTGCAGACAATACTAATCCTATTTGAAAGTGCACCCAGGGGCGGAGCCAGACATAGCCAAGGGGGTTCTTCGGCAAAAAATTACACTGTTTATACATGGTTAAAATTATCTTTTATGTATATTTAGTACATGCTGAACCCCCTTCGACTTCTTCGTGAGTTCACTTATATAAATTTTGAACCCCCTCAGCAAAAATCCTGGTTCCGCCACTGAGTGCACCCCTTTATACCAACTAAGAAGTAGGGGTTGTAGTTCCACTCACTCTTAGACACAAAACAGTAACATCACCGACTTGCTAGACATACCATAAGAATTAATAATCAAATGGAAGACTGATAAACAAGCTTTCAAGCACTGCAACAATATCTGGAGTATATACTGAATACACCACGTATAAGTTTGTTAATGGCATTATCGGGCTTCCTTAGCCATACCATCCTAGGCTTCAGTTAGTAAGATCTAATAAATGAGATGATGGAAAGCAATCAAGACATAACGTAAAAGAGAGTAAGAGAAAGTTAAATCTCAGTATTAGATATTTCCAGAAACTAAAAGATAATCACAAAATACTGAAGCGTGCACCTTACATTGCATGCTTCATGTCCTATACTCCTATCTATTTAGTATCAAATCAGACTTTCTCCTTATGATCATATGTGGAACTACCTACTTCAATGTGCTCTCCTTCTATTGGTATAAAAAAAAATGATGTCTACACCCTTTCCATAACTTGTGAATGGTGAGTAAACAATAAAGTACAAAGAACTAGACCACCCCATTGACACCTAAATGCGGCAGTTAGTAACGAATATATGGTCTTAGAATTTGCATATGTTCAGCAGATCTGAATTTGCATATGTTCAGCAGATCTGAGTTCTTTGGTTACTTAATAGACTTTTTATAGCGGGATACTCAGTAAAGATGATAGTGAAGATGATGTTGTGGCCATGATTAAGTAAATAAAAATATGCTCTCTTTAACAGTTTAAGTTTTTGGATGAGATGGTGACACACTTCATCATGGTGTCAGAGCAGGCAGAGGTCTAGGTCCTTAGTTCGAGTCTCACCGCAACCTGTCATCTAAAAGCATTTTTTCGTGCTTGGCTCATCAAAAAGAATCAAGCCTCGCACATGAGTGGACGTGTCAAAGACATAATTAAGTAAATAAGGTGTACTCTCTTTACCAGCTTAGCTTTTAGATGAGAAGGTTATAGACTTTAACAATGAACAAGTAATAGGTTTTAGCAAACAGATCCCCTTAAATAGACAGAGAGTTATTATTCAGAGTGCAATAGAATCCCAAGGCCACAAACATTTGATTAGAGGCCTTCATAGAACAGAAAAGGTAAAGAAGAACTGAAATGCTCCACTTGCCAAACGTCTCAGGCTGTGCTAGTGAATATTCGAGCAGCTGAGGAGCTTGTCTAATAGTAATAAATTTATTATTCACAAAATCAGCAGTAAGGTCGAAATATAGAAAAGGATATTTTTATCGATAAGGTAATGAATTTCATTAACAGAGAGGCCGAGACATGCCCGTTTACAAGAAGTATACCAAAAAAATAGAAAACCTTAAAAAAGGACATGATTTTCTACAGAAGTTATGATGGATTACTCCTACTTTTAAATGCATATGGGGTCAATGAAGTCCAAGAAAGTTTCAAATTTATGCACATTGTGAAAGGAAAAAAAGGGAGCTGTAGACTTTATGCTTTATACTGTGTACAGCATCAAATCTTCCTCAAAAGATGCATAATTCATTTCCCTCCAAACAGTGCAAAGGATGCAGAAAGGAACTGTCTGCCAGATTGACTTCCGTGACATCTTTATCCTCCATCCAGCTTTTTAAAGTACAACAACAAACCCAGTATAGTCCCACCACGTGGGGTCTGGGGAGGGTAGAGTGTACGCAGACCTAACCTCCACCTTGAAAGGTAGGGCGGCTGTTTCCGATCCAGCTTTTTAAAGTAATTTGGTATAACCCATTGCACACTGGCTCCAGAACGAGCACTACACTGACAGCTAAATGAGCAGAAAAACAAGTGTTTAAGGGTTTCCATATAGCTTTTGCACTGTGAATATCTCGTGCAAATGTTAAAACTCTTTTTTATGTAGGTTAACTTGTGTATGACATGCCTTGTAAGTAGTAGTCCAAGTAAAGCAAGCAACTTTTAAAGGTGCTCTGATTCTCTAGATTATTTTCAACATCTCGCTTCCTCTGTTCTGTACGTAGCACAATTTCACAGAAAACTTACAAGCTGGCCAAAGAACTAGGATACCATCTCAACTTCCAAATCTTGTAGGTCTTTTCTGTGAAATAGAAGAGAAAACGAGAGGAACTCGGCTTGATTATTCCCTCGAGCTATTAGGGTTTAAATAACTATGTTAACATATCCTAAAAGAAAAAAGGAAATCAATACCTAATTACAATAGGAGTAAACTAGCTATCAACTATATTTACATATGTTCTAAGATATTCACAAGGATCTAACACTCCCCCTCAAGTTGGTGCATACAAATTATATATACCAAGCTTGTTATATATTAACTTGTTCTAGGACCGGCTAGGAGCTTGGTGAATATGTATGCAAGCTGATCATTTGACCGGAAAAGAACTTTGTGACGATGTCTCCAGAGAGAAGGACAAGATGATAATCAAACTATATGTGTTTGGTCCTCTCGTGAAACATCGGATACGATGCAATGTGAAGTGCAGCTTCATTATCGCACACAAGTTCTATTTCTTTAACCTCTCCAAATTTCAACTCCATTAGTAGTTGATAGTAGTTGATTGATCCATATGAGTTCACATGTCGCTATTGCCATAGCCCTATCTTCTGCTTCTGTTTTAGATCTAGCAACCACAGTTTGTTTTTTACTTTTCCAAGTCACCAAATTTCCCCCAATTAGAACACAATATCCAGAAGTCGAACGTCTGTTAGAGGGTGACCTTGCATAGTCTGCATCTGAATATCCAACATTTTCTTGTCAAAGAGAGATGACAGTCCAACAAATTTGTAAATCTCATGAGGGTGTTATTCACTCGGATCTAAGATTCAAAAGCAACCTTCATGATTGGGAGATGGAAGAGTATGACAATTTGATAGAGTTTTGGTACGGGCTAGACACACCAAACAACCTGGCGAATGTTAGGTATGGCGAGAGAGCAGAGATGGCCTATTCACTGTTAGCTCTAATTATAAAAGGTAGCGAGTGAGAGAGGAATGTTCTTTCCCCCATGGCTCCATTTGGATCCCTAGAGCACCGAGGACGGTTCGTTTCTTTGTATGTTTGGTGGCATATGGTGTAATCTTAATAGTGGAGAACCTGAAAAAGAAGAGAATCACCTATGTTGGTGTTTCATGTGTAAAAGTGTAGACCATCTTCTTTTGCATTGTAAGGTGGCGTCGGTTATGAAGGGCGGCCCTCTTGTTTGAGATGCAATGGGTCATGCTAGGTACAGTGAAGGAGGCTTCGCAAAGTTGGACTCATAGAGGGGGAAGAAAAGCCCGAGGGCTTGGAGCGATGCCCCCTTAGCAATCATGTGGGCCATTTGGAAAGAGAAGAATAAAAGGGCATTTGAAGGGTGGAGCTTGATTATGTAAAAATGCATAGTGTTTTGTCTCTAGTCTCTTTTTGGTGTAGGTTCTCTTAATTTGGTATACGGCTTGTATACGGGGTTTTCCCCAATTGTTAATAAAATTATTCACATTATCAAAAAAAACTGACTTACAACACTAACTCGAAAGGCAATGTCGGGTCAAGTCACAATGAAATAATTCAACTTTCCTAGTTCCTACCCGCCTCCTTTTTATTATTTTTTAATCAAGTAAAGTTCCTACCAGCCTTCTGTATCTTCCAAAATCACTAGGCCTCATTTGTTTTCAGTAAGATTAAGACGTCTGAATCTGAATGCACATCTAGATGATTAAGATGTTGTCTCTAGATCTGAACACTAAATGATTAAGACTGTTTGTTTTTCAGCATCTGAATGTGCATACTTTATTTATTTAAACATAATAAATATACAATTCAAATAAAAAAGTAACTAAATATTAGAAAATAAATACAAATTAATAAAATAAAATTATTATTTAATAAAAAAATGAAACATTTACGTTTGATAGTAATGATGGAGATGTTTATAGTGGCAGTGGGGTTTTTGAGGGGTGGGGTGGGGTGGTTGGTATGTGGGGGCGGGAGGGGTTGTGAGGTGGTGGCGCGCGCGGGCGGTGGTGCAACTAGTCTGGAGTAGGATGGGGATGGGTGGTCGCGCGTAAAGTAGGTGGATGGTGGGGGTTGGGTAGTTTGTGGGGTGTGGTGGGTAGATGGGGGTGGGGGTAGGATTGGGGGTGGATAGTGGGGGGTTGGGGTGGGTAGTGGTGGAGTGGGATATTGGTGGGTGGGTGGGGTGATGTTGGTGGTGAGTGAAGGGGTAGGGGTGGGTGGTCGGGTGGGTAGTGAAGGGTGGTGGGAGTAGGGAGTGGAGCCGGTGGTAAAAATTATCCATACAAAAACCTCTTAATGATATTAAGACTTTGTTCAAGATCTTAATGATTAAGACCTATTCAGACCAAATAAGTGCTTAGATCTTAATGTAAACAAATGCTAATGGCCTAAGGTCTGAACCATACAGATTCAGACCTCCATTAAGTGCAAACAAATGAGGCCTAAGAGGCTCCCCCTAGCCTGCTGTGAGACATGTGTTATGGACCGACAACCACATAAAACAGTTAACTTTGTAAGGGGCTTTAGGGCTTCCAAAATTGCTTCTATGGCCAATTGGAAAAGCCTTCCCCCAACCCCACACACTTTCCTGTTGAGAAGCATTCTCAACTTGTTCATTGAGAGACACCATTTCCAAATTTTTCAAGAGGAGAGCAAATTTTGGAACTTCCCAAGAAAAATAGTTTCTTCTGAATCAGATGCCGCAAGTGTTGCCAAGTTAGCATTGTTAGACAAATACCCTACAATATTAATGAAACAATAAATATCATGATACTTAACCTTAAGGGGTGAACTCTCCAACCAAGTATCCTGCCAAAATCTTATTTTCATGCCATTGCCTAACTTGATTTTTGTATTGGCTTCAAAGGTGGGCCATAAGCTGCAAGGGGAGAGCACAGAACCAGTGAATAAGCATTTTGATTCCCATATTTTCTAGAAATTACCCTCCTCCATAAACATGTCTTCCTTTCTGTACCTCCATAGCCACTTCATAAGCAAACTATATTTTTGTATCCGTAGATTTCTAATGCCAATCCCACCCCTTATTTTCTCCATAACTACCTTATCTCACTTCACAAAATGAATAGGCCTCCTATCTTTGTTCCCCTCCCATTAAAAGTTTCTACTGATTATATCTAGCTTCTTTCTCACACTTACAGGCATAGGAAATAGAGACATGACATAAATGAGTAGCGAGTCAAGGGCATTATTAATGAGAATCAGTCTACCTACCAATGATAGAATTGTCTTTTTCAAGTAGCAAGCCTCATATCGCTCCTCTCCTCAATTTTTTGTCACACTTGTTTTCATTTGTATCTCGCTCCTAAAGGCATACCCAGATAATAGATAACTCCCAAATTTAACATCCCAGAACCTCCCTTAACCTATCAATATCTTGAACCTCACTGACAGCATACATAGGACTTTTTCTCAGATTTATCTTAAGTCCCGACACTGCTTCAAGCAATAGTAAGATAGCTCTTAAGTATCTCATTTGTGATTCTTCAGCTCCAAAAAACACACGAGTGTCGTCTTCATAAAGAAGGTGAGAATTTTCAACCCCACTATTCCTTAAGTGCCTGGCCGGAATCCTCTGATCCATCCTAGAGACATAGATTTGCGAAGCATTGAACTTAAACCCTCCATTGCCAAGATAAAGAGAAAGGGAGATAAGGGATCCCCTTGTCTTAAACCCCTAAGGTCGTGAAGAAGCCTTTTGGTGACCCATTGATGATGACCGAGAATCTGACAAAAGAATGCAGCTTTCGGTCAAACCAGTCCTCTTAGCCCGAAACCCCATATCTCTAAGCAGCCTGAGAAGATAACGTAAGGTCAATTTACATGATCAAAAGCCTTCTTGATGTCAAGTTTGTATAAACCCCTACTCCTTCCTGTCTTCTTCTATTGTCAAGACACTCTGCGATTTGTCTCGCTTTAATGAAAGTCATCTAAGAGTCCGCAACTAATGTGTTCATCGCCCTCTTTAGTCTCTTGGCTAGCATCTTGGAAATGATTTTATAGAAGCTCCCCACTAAGCTAATTGGCCTGAAATTCTTTCATATCCAAAGCACCAACCTTTATAGGGATGAGGGCAATGAAAAAAGCATTAAAGCTTTTTTCAAAGTTTCCTGTCTGAGAGAAGTAGTTTTTGCCAACATTTCATTTTTTTGCCACTGCCCAACAGTGTTTATAGAATGCCATGTTGAACCCATCTAGACCCGGGGCCTTTTCCACTTCACAACTTCTAATAGTTTCTTCCACTTCAACTACAGAAAAAGGCCTTTGTAGCTATTCTGCATCCTCAATTGATAATCTGGGACAGTCTGATTTAAAAATTGGCCTCAATTCCTAATTTTCTTTGTACAAGTTGGTATAGAAATTGATAATTTCCCCTTTTGTTCTTTCTTGATCCTCAATCTGTTCACCATTCATTGGCCTCCATACCTTATTTTCAGCATCTCCTTTGCACATAAATATTCTTCCCAGCATATGTAGTTGGGTTTCAACATTCGGTGGAGTGGGAAATATGGACATTAAATATGTGAGGATAGTAAAAATACCCTTATTTTCAGCATCTCCTTTGCACATAAATATTCTTCCCAGCATATGTAGTTGGGTTTCAACATTCGGTGGAGTGGGAAATATGGACATTAAATATGTGAGGATAGTAAAAATACTATCTACCAACACCAATCTATATTAGAAAGAATGTTAGGGCCCGTTTGGCCATAAGAATTATTCACTTTTTTCCGGAAATTTTTTTCACTTTTTCCCGGAATCAGTGTTTGGCCATAAGAATTCCAAATACAACTTGAAGTTGTATTCCGGAATTTGAAAAACAAGAAAAACTTGTTTTTCAAAATTTTCACTTTTTTCACAACCAAAACAACTACTTTCAACCAAAAAATACAATTTCAAAAACTATGGCCAAACACAACTCTAATTCCAACTCCAAAATTCCAAAAAAAAAAGTGAATTTTTTTTTGGTTTCTATGGCCAAACGCCTACTTAGTCTCGCATGGACAGATAATGTTTCTACGAAGTCGCCACCTTTATTCAAACGTTTGAATCGATTTTATATCGACTAACCTACTTGAATTTTCTTATGTTTTTCTTAGTTTTCACTATAAAATGATCAGTCAATATCACACTTCTTATCTTTTTATAGGTTTTGGACTTTTTCAAAAACGGAAAAAGAATGAAAATCAAGCAAGAAGTGTGAAAAAAGAGAAGAGCTCAGCACAGCTGTACTGGTGATTTCAATAACTACGTCAGAAAAATAAAAGGAACACATCTAGAGATTTAGCCAAACCAATCTCGTTGCAGCTGCACCAGTATTTACACAGGAAATGGACAGAAAGCCAATGCAGATACACTGGGAATGGTAACATATGTGCCGGAAGTCAATCACAGAAGAGGTTTTGAAGCCGGGATTGAAAGGTCTCCTTACTTTGATGAGATTCTCGGGAGACTTATCCAACGAGCAAAGCGAATGTATTAGGCACTTTTGAAGAGCCATATTTTAAAGAGAAAATAAAGGAGAGACTTCGCACTAGAACAATAAAGGAAGACGAAGAACATTCAACCTTGTTTTTATATAGTTCTTTGTCCCACTCATCATTCCTTTGAATTTTTATTTATTTTTTTATTTTTATTTTTTTTGAAACTGGTAACTGTAATATCATTCCTTTGGATTTTAACGATGAACATTTGTATTCTGTTGGTGCTTTTGTTTCTTGCATGAAATAAACACTGTTAATTACGGTTGGATGGATCCAAAACCTGTTTAACGTGATATTTTTATTTTGAATGATTGCAGTTCCGCTTGTCAAGATTTTGATATTGTTATCAATCACTATGTTCAATAATTGCAGTATTATGACTTTTCTAGTTGATTTCAGGATTTCCATTTTATTAAATTTTGTTCTTTATCCTCAGGTTTTGCCTTCTACTGCACGAGCTATGCTAGACATGGAATCGTTTAATCCTGAAATGGAGTAGACGTCCTAACTGAGAAAGAAAAATGCAAGAATATGTGGTGCAATGGTGGACAATCAATCTGATGAAATTGGACAAAATTCAAATCCGAAAATACATATAGTGCAATGCATCATTTGGTCTTCAGTCAGTGACAAAATAACTGTAGGTCAAGTCACCCAAACTCCTAATTCAGAAAGGGAGCTTGTGTTAGAGAGGTTGATTATGCTTCATCTTCCAAAAGCATGTTGTTCTAAGTGAGGATAATGTTTGCTATCACCGCTTCCTGTTTTAATTTCTTAGTGAAATACTTGTCCACAAGATTCCACTATAGTGGATCAACCGATTCTTGTCTCTATCTCTTCACAACAAGGAGTTTACTATACGTATGGCCTCCTTTAGCCTTGTCTAAAACGTTGGCTCCATGGTCCAAAGTGATCTCTATTTTTTCTCCCTCTCTGTAACTTTTAATATCTTCTGGGGATATCCATTCTCCTTAAGTAACACCAAGATGTGTCAAACTATGTGCATAGTCATTACTTTAACAATCACAAATATGCAGAGTTGTCAAAGGCAAGAAGCGTAGAAAAGGCGCCATGGTTTGCCAAGTCTTTTTCGCGCAAAATGCAATTGAAGTATGCTAGTGAAGAAGAGCGCAAATGAGGAAAAAAACAAATCTATTATTCATTTATTCTCTATATGTGTGTCTGTGTGTGTATGCGTACGTATATATGCGTCTGTGTATATGTGTATGTGTGAGTGTGTATAACACATGAAAAATAACTATATATGCAAGCAAAAAATTTAAAGGACAAAAGTCCAAAGAAAAGCCATATGCTATATATGAATAATCGTTGTCAATAAATTACTTTTTTATTAGAAAAATGGGGGAGTAATTCAATAAATTAAAGAGAACCCGTTAAAATTCTGATATACAAGTAAAGATACAACTTTAAATTTCTAATTCAAACTTACGAACTAATAATCTTAACTAGATTTCTGATTTCCTATTCCTAATTACTAATATATTCATCCATAACTTTCCTTAACAATATATGTCGCTTTACCGGCTATTATTTATTGTTAAAGGCCGGCCCCTTCAAGAAAGAACCTATGGAAGCAGCGATCCACCTTAGTGACTAGATAGAATGGCATGTAAGCAAGGTGAAGCGCTCAACCTGTGCTGCAGGTAGCTTCACGACTTGAGTGCATCTTAAGTGCACCTTAAATAACACTACAAATAGGCAAAATATTTCAGGCGAATCCAATTGGAGTACTAGACATAATTAAAACTAGAAAACAAAGCCGTACTTGAAACATTCAAGTCAAACTACACCTATTTCAATTTGGTTATCAATTTGCCTCTTAAAAAACGGAAACTAAAAAGCAAGGTTAACTAGCAAAAACCAACCGAACCGAATGAACGGCGACATGAAGAGGAATCTATTTAGATTTTTTAAATTCAAAGTCATTAAGCATGCAAAAAAGAATTACTAGCTACTAAACTGTGTGATTCTTGACATTGCTTCACTACTATATTGCATGAGTAGGTCCCTTGTAACTTTGGGATAGAGTAGCCTTTCTTTCTATGTAGTGCAAAAGCAATAGCACCTTTTATTACCCCTCCAGCTCAGGCATTGATGTTTGGGCTGAGAAATCCTCTTGCCATTCTACCTAATCATTATATTTTCTTTTCTTAAAACTGAACAAACAAATATTGTGGTTAAGCAACTCAAACTAAACATAGATGACAAAGTTTTTTCAATGCTCCCTCTATGATTCTCTTTTCATTGTTTTTAATTATGTTCAAGAGGGTGCATCTCTCCCCGCATTACATAGTGCAGTTACATTTGTCCGCATCAAAAAGGAAAAAAAAAAAAAATAGCACGATCAAAAGAACGGGCCTCCAAAAGTATGATAAAATGTACTTAAAGCCAACCTAAGCAATGAAAAATAATAATAATTTGTAACGTTAAGAAAATGAACACACCTTCCGTTGCTGTGAATCTTGAGGGGGAGGCCAAAATAATGAGGAGAATTGAAGGCCATCGATCCACCTCTCGCATGTAGCGGCCATATAACTGTTGTCAATCCAAGAATTTTATCGATATGAGAGGATGCTTACAAGTAAGGCCATCAAATACCACTACTAGGATCCACAGATTGTAATTCAACATCTAGGATCCTAGCAAAGGATGGTCCAGAACTTCTAACGAGCAAAACCACCTCAGAGCTTCAAGGTATCACTGAAATAATATGCAGGTTACGGGAATGTAAATTTCCCTAATTAAATTATAAGCAGATACTAACTACGAGGTACGACTATTCATCCTGCAAAACAAAAAACAATGTTACTCAAATAAGTATCTTCCAAGAGCTAAAATAGAAGGTTTATTAGATCGATTAAACCAATCACAAAAGTTGTGTTTGAAAGAACTCTTGGAGGATTGCCATAAGAAACCAACAGGGAAAACAAATGTTTCATAAAATTAAATATTTCTTTCAATGACGGCATCCTTGCTGACACAACGAAATATAAAACCAAAACTCTATGAAAAGTAAAACATCAGAGAAAAGTGATTATAGTAATTTACTTCACAGACCATTAAATTGGCACAAACAAAAATCATATGACCTGTCAAAGAATTTATAAGGAAAAATTAATTCTCAAGCTCAACAAAAGAATTACGCAACAACTACACATCAATTCCAAGCTAATTGGGTTGGTTTCATGAATCCTCAATATCATAAATATATTCTGTTGGGGTCCATAATATTTCAATACTCTGTACTTACGGATTATCTAACACTAGGGGGTTCTCTGACATAGGGCAGAGCAACCAGTGTAGCTACACGCTTTGGCTTAAACCCTGTATTTGCGATATAAGTTTATTTAATGTGTATAAATAATATATATCCATAAACCAGTAAGCAAAATCGATTGTGATTCTGAACCCATCAACTAAAAATCCTGACTCCGACTCTGCTCTAATATACGCTAGTGGTTATATTTTTAATATACTAACTCCCGTTTGGCCATAGATTTTCAAAAATAATTTGGAAACATTGTTTGTTCGTGAAAATTTATCTTCAAAAAATTTTCAAGTTATCTGGCCCAAACCGGTTTTTGGGTGAAACTTCACTTCCACTCACAAAATTTCAAACTTTTTTCAAGTAAAATGCATGTCCAAACACAACATCAAGTTCCAAAAATTATTTTTCAATACAACTTCAAAAACTCATTTTTTTTCAAGTTTCAATTAAATCTATGGCCAAACGCTAGCTAAGATTTTTCTAGTAAGCACTACTCTGTAACAAAGAATTATATATTCTAAAAATAAAAGTAAAATCAGCCAGTATGAAAATCAATATAGGAAAATATTAGCAAGTAAATAAGATAGGCATAGAGAGGTATGATGAATAAAATGGACTGAATCTATTTAACTATAACAGCAAATATTCAATTCAAAAATAAGTGAATCATGAATAACATATACAATTTAAGATAAAGCCACATTACTTTGCTTGTTTTCTAATAACTGAAATAACAAAAAAAAGTTAAGAGCTTTCAATACTCCTTTATCAAATTTCACACTTTCTAACCAATTCAATTATGAACTGAGGCAAAAGCAAGAAAGTATAAACTAATCAAGAACAGCATATATCTGTAGAGATATTAAATAAATCCCATAGAAGAAAACAGAGCTGCAAATATAAATAATTGTAGAAAACAGAGAGGAAAAAAAAATAAGAGTTAGAGCAGAAAATTAAAGAGAAAATAATACCTGAAAATTTGAAGGAAGATTGTTTTTAGAGAGGTGGAGGAGAAAGTATAGAGAGAAGAAATGAATGTGAAGAGAGAGGAAGATACAGAAGAGATCTTTAGCTGAGCTCTCCCTCTCCCTCTTCCTTCTGATTTGCATACGTGGCATTTGATATTTTTCTCTGGACCTTAGTGCCCATGTGTCTTGTCGTGTGATTCAACCCCATCATGACATCTATGTATGATGTATCTCGTGAGTTATGACAAATGAATATGGGAGGCCAAAATCATACATGGACCTCTGAACTTAAATAATTAAAAAAATGGTGCCGTTTTTTGTCGGAGATTTATTTAAATAGATTTTGAAGCGGCGGCGGTGGTGGGGGCGGCGGAGGCAGCAGCGACAGTGGTGGCGGTGAAGTGGGCTATCGAAGAGAATGGGTTGGGTTTTTCAATTTTTTTTAATTATATAAATAGATTTTAAATAGAGTTTTTGTTAAAATTAATTTTTAATGATTAAAAATTTTAGAAAAGAAAAAAACTGCAACTCACGCTCGCTTAAAGCCGAAGTGAATTCACGCGTGTGCCCGAAATTTGGCACGAGGGGTTCAAATGACACATTTTATCTTATGTTCGAGGTCTGATGTCAACGTTTGTTAAGGTCTAATGAAAAATCGTGACGAGGATTCGCAGTCCATCTATGACTTTGGCCTATATGGGCTGAAGTCATCGACAGACCTTCGAATTTATCCGTGAAATCCATTTAGACATCTCAATTGAGCTCATACCACCTGAATCCTCCAAAACTACTTTTATTGTGCCACTTAAACACAATTTATTGAGGTGGCATGGTGCGTGCATTACACTTGCACTTGAGTACGTGAAACAATCTCAAATATTAATTTTTTTTTCAGCTTGGAAATATATAACTATAAATAAAATAAACTAAGAAAGAAACAAATTAAGTTAAAAAAACAATTCTACACCACCCTTCTCTCATCCACCCACCTACCCCTTTCCCCTTTCTTCTTCTTCTTCTTCTCTCCCACCACCACCCAGTCGTCGTCCTCCCACCCCCCAGCCTTTCTTTTCCTTCTTAACAATTGAGATTAGTTAATAAACAACGAGCATAATATGTAGATTAATTTAGTGACTGTCATAATGTTAGTAAAAGTTAATCGACAGAACGAATCATTCCGACATTAACGGCGAAAAGAGAGAGATGACACCCATATCGTATATCAATTTACAATTCCATCTATATTATTCCCTCCTCGTTTTAAATAAGGTTAGTCGGTTTCTATTTTAGTTTGAGTTTAAGTGGAGCGATATTGAGATGTAGGTGGTGGTGTTTGCTGCTTGGAGGTGGTCGGAATGTGGACGGATAGCTATAGCTGAAAGGAAAGGAGATCTGAATGTCGATGTCACTGACTAGACCTCTTACGGTGTCATTGATGTTGCGATGGAAAGAAAAATGAGGGGAAGAAGGAATAGCTCTAACGAAGCTTCTGTGGTGGCGCAATGAGAGAACTCCTTGAAAGCAAAAATGGAGGGCGACAATGGTGAGCAAATGAAGAGAAGAAAACCTCCGGTTCACGGAGCTAAAAGCTCCTCACCGAGAGAAAGGTGGGGGGTTGCGGGAGAAAGAGATTTTCTTTCTTTTTTACTTTTCTTTTATTTGTTTAGTTAAAGTCCACGTGTCATCGTATTATTTGTCATGTTGGCGTGCGAATTACACACACCTTTATTGTTTGGCTGCATGTTAGCTTTGAGTCCAAGTGGCACAGTAAAAGTGGTTTTGGAGGGTTCAGATAGTACGAAGCTCAGTCAGGGGTCTAAATGAATTTCATGGACAAGTTCGATGGTATGTCGATGACTTTAGTAGCCAATATACATGCAAGCATGCCACTTTATTTCCATTTTTCTTGGCTTAATACATAGGTAGCCCCTTTAACTTGGCAGAAAATTTCATTTAGACACTCGAACGGTGGCTCATTCCGATTGAACACCTGACACATGATAGAGTGTTCTAATTAGACACATTCGGTTCAAATTTTGAGAAATATTTGTGTGTGCTCTCACAAGTCTATTAGGTAGTTAAGTTAACCACATAAAATATTTCATCTCCTTAACATGTAAAATCCCAGGCGATTTGTAATTGAGGTTGATACATATAATTAAAGGAGATGACATATTCTATGTGGCTAACTTAACAGCCTAACAAACGCTTGAGAACACATACTTTTTTTTTCTTCAAAATTTGAATCGAAAATGTTTAATTGAAACACTTTATCATGTGTTCAGGTGCTCAATTAGAACAAGCTGTAGTTCGAGCATCTAAATGAAATTTATTGGCAAGTTTAGAGGAATGATCTATGTATTAAGCATTTTTTCTTCTTTTTACTGAATATTGCCTAAATTGGATTTAAGTTATATACATTGACAATGTCAATTTAATTTAATTACTTATTATAATAGGTTACTTATCATTTACTACTTAAGAATATCAATAAATGACATTAAATGAAGTTACTTGCAATGTAATTACCATCTAAGTGGCATGATTTTGAGAAACTGTTTGTATATCATCAGTGTAAAAACTAAAAATATAATCGAATTTAGAATAAGAAAATCAAAATTTTAAAGTAAGTGTGAAATCTAACACTTAGGGGTTGTTTGGTAGCTGGTTAGAGTTATGCATGTATTAGAAATGCATGGATTAGTTATAAGAGAGTGTTTATTATTTATGCATGGATTAGTTATATGCAGGGTTAAGTTATTCATGCGTTAGTTATTTCATCTTCTATCCTGATTAAAATAATACATAGATCCTCTTACAACTCCTACATGTATTGCTTATACGGGTTTCTAAATCTCAAAACAAACACCGTATTAATTTTATAGTACATAAATAACTTACGTCCTTACTAGCTGCCAAACATGGTATTACTTATGGAGAATTTAGTACATGCATAACTCACCTCCAAACCAGCTAACAAACGATCCCTTATTTTATAAGATTAAGGATAGGAGTATGTGCGTGTACCCATGTTAATGAGCACAGAGTATAAAAAAAAAATCACATATTTATTATAAAAATGGTTGAGTTATAAAATATGAATTAAAGAAAAATGTATAAATTTTATAAAATGATGAATATTAATCACATTTAGACAAATGAATCACTATATTTTGTATCTAGTGCAAGTATTTACTTTATCGCATGCAGACCAAAAACTCATATTTTACTAGTTATCTTTGTTGTTCAACTCATATAGAGAATTGTATGCTTTAGTAGTAACTTATATAGGAAAAGAATTTTAAAAAATTATTTCATGTGTTTCTTAAATCTTGTCCCGTTAGTAATTTGTAGGTCATTTATACAACTTATTGAGTATTGTGACAGAAATTAAATCGCACGACGGAAGCAAATTAGTCAAATGTTGGTCACGTGTCCCAAGTTTAAGATCGTCATGACATCTAATCACTCACTTGATTTTTCTCATTTTGTGAATCTCAAGGGAAAATGAATTGGTTTTCCTCTAATGTTTGTTCTACCCTGGTGTTAGGTGTACATCAAAATACAAGCAAAATAAGGAAAGAAAAACAATTATTTTTTCTCTTTCTTGTTGCTATTTCCCCACCTTCTTTCTTTCCCTACTTCCTCGTCCTAGTTCATAAACAAGGGACAAAAATTCTCTGTCGTTTAAGTACTGAAAATGGTCTCCACATGCTGAATAGAAAAAACAAAATGGGTTGGTGATCGAATAAAAAAGTGTTACTCCATCCGTTTCATAACAAATGATATTTTTAACTTATGCAGACTCTTAAGAAAGTGTTCACTTCTAGAAAATTAAGAGTAGTTTTACTAATTTATCTCTAATCAAATGGCTAGGAAAAAAAAAACTACTTAATTATTCTTGATGAGGTAAGGATAATTTTGAATGAATAAGATCAATTCTTTTTGAAATCTGAAAGCATTGCTTATTTTGAAACAAAATAAAAAACATAAAAATACTATTTATTTAGAAACGGAGGGGGCATTCATTCGATGGAATCGTCCTAGATATTTTTTGGGACCATTGAAGCTGTGAACCTTTGACTAATAAAGAAAATGATTGAGGAGGCCTAAGCGGGGCCTAAGCATGCTTTAACTTAATACTAATAATAGAGGTAACATAATAATAATTCAAATAAACAAGGGAAGAACATTGCCAAAAGGACAACTGTTAATCCTGTTTGCTTTGACAGACAATTTTTTTATATATATAATAATATATGGGGTTGGAGCATTTTGGATTTTATGATTCATAAGAACGAAAGGGCAAGTTTGGCAAGTTCAACAAATTTGTTTTCTATATGGAAATTAGTTAAATCACAGTTTAAACTGGAATAGTTTTTAAATTGTGGATAAGATGTGTTGGAGAGTAGGAAAGACACAATCAATGTAAAATGTCACTTATGAGATTTTTTTTTCCTTACTTTCATTAGGGAAGTCATTTCTTATTTTTAAGGAATCTATTTTTCTAAAGAATATGTTATCCAAAAATTTTGATGACCCAAACACGAGAAAAATAAAATTTTCCTCCATACAAAGTACAGCCTAAAATAATTACATTTTCACGGAGAAACCGATCCCAAATAGAAAGAAACCGTAGGTGGTAATTCATTCATTTATAAAAAGTTATACATACGTTTCTTTTTGTCTAGAATCATGGAATTTCTTCAAGTGGTTTAAGTTGATATATGCTTTTCTAATATGATACTCCTAGCATGGAGGTGATTAATTCACTAATACATATGCTAGTCATTATCATATTTTTTAGTTGAGGTTAAAATTCCGTTTATTTCCATAAATGTTTCATTTAATATTAGTCCCTCTACTCGGTTAAGATATATATATATATATATATATATATATATATATATATATATATATATATATATATATATATAACATTTATTTTTGTTATAGAAATATAGTAAAGCTTCTGAATTTAATTTAATCCCAAAAATTAATTTATGATGTGAAAATTGTTTGAAATCAGATCAGGAGATCGATCTCACATCCAAGGGCGGATTTAAGTGGAGGTGAGGGTGTTCCTCGGTAAAAAGTTACAGTGTATAATAGATTTTATGTGTTTATATACATATATTTACTTTTGAACACCCTGAACATATGCTAAAGGTTAGCTCAAGTGGTCCAGGGTGTTCAAAATTGTAGCATCCGATTTCCATCAACAACATTAATTTTTATATTTAGCTTTTTTTTTTTTTTTTATCCCCTGAGTAAAAATTCTGGATCTGCCACTGCTCACACCCTACAATCAACGTGAGACAATTCTTAATATTTGTCATGTGCGTAAAAGTGACAAACTAAAATGTTTCATTCAACTCAATAACATGGACGGAGTCAATAACTAATTGATATCCATGATTCCCCTAAAGAAACAAATTCAGGGATTTAATTAAGGTATTAAGATAAACAAAAGATCAACAATTGAAAAGTCGTACGATCCAAAATAAAACTTGCAAGAGAAATAAAATCTAAATCCACCATGGTAAGAAAGTGAGATTGTCACAAATCACAATCAACAATAAAACGTGCTTATCCCACTCTCAACTTGCTTGCTTTCTGATACAACCTGCCTTGGCTGAGTGTGTTCACTAAAATATTCCATTTTGGGGGTATATTAGAGAGATCAACAAGTGTTGTTTAAATTATTTATTAATTTTCGACTAAATTAAACTAATTTCAATGAATCTTTAGTTTGCTAGTTAATAGTTATCATTCATTTTTGCTATTGCGTACTGTCTAGTTAATTTGCCTTGTCAAGTTTTGAACGGGTCATGTTTAAAACATGCAAATGTGCCAGTTAGGATTCAGTGTTGGAAGAATTACTTAAATTACTTGAAGATCGACTAAACATTTTTATTTGTTAGCAAACTCATTCTAAATAATTAAAAAGCAAAGAAAAGAAAAGGAACCAATTCCGGCCATTATGGATAAAAAAGAGGAGAAAATAGAGTTGTCTGCCGACAAGGCATGTATATATAATGACTAAAAGAAAAATCCAAGTAAACTATCAAAAGATTATTAGGATGGGTGTCATTTCATCACCCTTAATAAGAGTGCTTCTTCCATAAAAGTGTTCTTCAAGGCGCAAATTTAAATTAATCAGACCAATAGGTTTTGAATAATGAACTGAGTATATTATAAGAAAAAAAATCAAGTTAGAAGTGCAGGGATCCTAATAAAAAAAATAAGGATAACCAAGAATTGTTTTTTCCAAAGAATTGGATATGGGTTAAACGAGATGAAAGACTAACCTCCCAACCAATATGTTTCTTCTCTTAAAAAAATAATCTCATCATTTCTTTTTTAAAAGAATTGATTTCGGGTTAAAGTGGGATAAAATTCTGATTTCGGGTTAGTTTCTAGACCGACTAATTAACATAATTGGTTTTTGATTTGACATTATATCTAAGTAGACTTTTTTAAAGCATATTAGTCCCCTCTATTCATTTTACTTGACAATATTAAAATTTAAAAAGTCAAACAACCTTTTGTTTGACTATGATATTTTCAAATAATTAGTATAATTTTCAATTATAAAAAATCATGATACTATATAGTATTTTTTTATGATATTTTCAAATAATTAGTATAATTTTCAATTATAAAAAATCATGATACTATATAGTATTTTTTTTTTTTTGGTAAATATTACTATATAGTATCTCATTAATAAATTTTAGTTCAAAGTGAATAAAATTGATATTTAAATTTATACCGATAATTAGAAATTTAGTTTGACCTTCAATTTCAAATATTTTCATTTTCTTAACAAATAAGTACAAAGAGGCAGTATTATTTCTATCCCAATTAATGTAGCACTTTTTTTAGTCCATCCTAAAAAAATCATCTTTTTATATTTAAAATTAAATAAGTACTCCCTCCATCCCATATTAGTTGTCATGTTTCCTTTTTTAAGCGACAATTATATCAACTTTGACTAACTAAGTTGTATGTTTTCATCAAATTGACATGAGAAAAGTTACAACATGTAGTAATTTTTGAATATCTAAATATGAATTGTAAAATATTTGAGTTGATCTAATCAAATTTAGCTTCAAAATTTAATCAAATTGACATTTGAGAAGCGAAACATGATTAAGAACGGAGGGAGTATAACTTTAAAATTCTTATTTTATCTATTATCATACAAATATCCAAAACTTATTTTAGATCATAAATTTTAAAAGTCATTTTTCCCTTAAATTTCGTATAAATCAAACAATATCACATAAATTGAGCGATCGAGCCAATATTACTTTTGGTACTCAAACTTAAATTTGATCTTGCAATTGTTTTTCTAAACCACCCTTTCAGAGCATTGTGGCCAAGAAATGGATACACACACATTAAAAAATAAAAAATAAATATAAAAAAAAAAAAAGACGAGTGAGGTAAACAAAATTCAAAGGCAACGGGCAGAACAAATAGCTGCCCGAGGCATTTCAAATAGACGAAGATGCGAACAAGTGTAGAGATTCAGTGGCTGACAATAATTTCGCGGGCAGAAAAACTAACGGGCAGGGGACATAAATATCTTGTTATAAGATATTTTGAACAAGAGCCTCATATTGGACGAACCCACTGTTCACTTGTATCCAATGGCTAACGAGCAATTGATTTTTATTTAAATTCATTTTGATTTTATATTTTGTTTCTCAAATCTGATCTTAATTGTACACGTGGCTCAGTCGCATGTGAGATTTAAATCTTCTTCTTCTCTGTCCCTTAGATCTACAATAATATATTCATTCCTCTAGTTGCCCATAACTTCAATCTTTCACATGGGACCCATTAAAGACATGGACATCATGGAACATTCATGTCATGCATACTTTTGCACAGCACGTTTAGACTTCTGATTGGTCGAGGAGCCATTTGTTAATTTAACAGGTATCTTTTTGTTTCAAAATTAAGATAGTCAATTATTGAGATTTGAGATGTAAAATATTGAGGTTGCATTGTAAAACAAAAACACGATTAACAAGAATTCTCAGTTTTAACGTGGTTATGACTGAAATTGAGAAAGCTAAAAATAAAAAAAGCCTTCGTCTGGAAGATGTTTCGTTTTGTTACGTTTAGCGTGGGTAAGTATTTCCAACAAGGAGAACATATATAGGAAAAATATTGAGGGAAATTGACTAAGTATTTTCAATAAGGAGAACAGGAAAAATATTGAGGGAAATTGACATGAATAAACGCTGCTTATTCGGAAAAAAAAAAATAGCCGGCAAATATATAATATAAATTATGCATATTGCCTAACGAATATAAATATTTTTTAACGTAAAAGATCACTTAAGTTAACCAAGTGACATAGTAAAATTACCTACTTTCCTTTTATTACAATAAAAATTCACTTAATTATTGCAACCAAAGACTGACTTAGCATTGTTTTTAATTTTAATGATTTACTTTATATGCCTGAGGATAAAACTCACTTTAACTTAGGTAGCCACAAAAATAAAAGTATTTTGGAAGCTTGAATTATATTACACCATTTTATAAAGATTTATGTATATTGGGTTAGTACAGGTTGCATTCAAGCCACTTACATTAAGAGGCTTACCTGGAAGCTTTATAGCAGCTTTAAGAGATGGTAAGAACCAAAACTGGAAAAATCTCTCATAGGGATGGTTCAAACCAGTTTAGAATATGGTCCTGTATATTTTAATGCCTATCCTAATTGTTGTCTTTCATTTAGACGACGTCTCTTAATCATCTGATTTAATTTAATCTCATTGCATAGGGATAAACCTTCTTGAATACAAGTAGAGTACCTATCAACTTGCCATAAGTGAATTCATCATAATTGATCTTTGGTTTCTCCTTTTCTAAGACTTTCCTAACTCTTTCTGCAAAAAGGCTAGGTAACCCGTCCATAAATTTGGACTTTCAATGAGTGTTATTACACTCAGGTAATTCCATGACCCTACTAAGGAATACATCCTTATACCACCTGAATGAGGTAACGGTTTTACACCTCAAATTCTGGAGCATAATTCTAATATTTTCACTATTATCAAATCATCTTCCCGATAATATAGCCAAAGAAGTTGTTCTGATATAAGAAGTTTAAGAGAAAAGGTAACAGATAGTTTTATTTCATCAAACGCTAAATCAAATTAATTATTATGTTATCATACGAAAAGTCACACGACAAGACTACCTAAAAGCTAATAGATGAAAAGGAGAAGTTCCAACTTAGCTTAAATTCCATAATTAGGAGTAGATTCTTAAGAATCTGCCATAGAACAATCTAGAACGGTATAATTATGGAAAAGACAAGGATCATTATAATTTATATGTAATGTATAATTGTCCACAAATTCTTATGGTAACTCTTTTTTCCTAAAAAAATCATGTCCGTCGTTCCAGCTTACTTTCGGCACGGTTATTTAACGATAATCACATTTTTATTTCGTTTTTTGGTTATGTTTCTATAAACTTTTTCGAATATTAGTTAATCAGGATTTGTAGCAATTTTTACACATGTCAAATTATATTTTGTTAGATAAATGTAATATCAATGTATTATTTGTTAACTCTACTCGATGGTTTGCCATTCTTTTCGAGACATAGAAAATACTTCCTCTGTTTTACTTTACATGGCTTATTTTGACTGGGCATAAATTTAAAAAAGAAATAAAGATATTTGAGAGTGTGATCTTAAATATTTCATAAAAAATTATGACTATAAAATGGATCGATTGCTTCTGTAACATTCTACAAATTTGTTTTCAATTTTATATTTTTTTTATAAGAAAATTTATTTTTATACCAGAGATATGAAGATAACATATAAGAGATTTTGAAGTCTTTTTCTTCTATTCAAATTATAATGAACTGTGTTCACCAATTTCCTCTTATAAAAGCATGTCTTTAAGGGTAAACAAGATATTAAATTTAAATTATTTATAAATATAAAAAAATGTAATAACTTTTAAATAGTGTAAAAATTAGTATCACATAAAATGTCACCGGGAGAATGTCAATCATTTCTTAGTTTAACTACAACAAATATCAAGGAGGTGGGGGAACTTAGAAGCACCATTAAAATAATCAAAATGTCAATGGAACAATCTGGAAAGGAATGGAACAATGAAGTGAAAGGTCCCATAATGAAGTGAAACTTCTCCTACGCACTCAAATAAAATAGAGGAAAAGTTATAGAAGACGGTGCCAACTGATAAAGATGTGATTAAATTAATTAAAGCCTTAACACCTTGATAATTAACTACTGTATTATTCGTACGAAAGTCTCAACTGGAATACCGTGGCTTCGTAGTACCCGTCCACGTGGTACCCAAATAGAAGCTTGTCTCTATCATGGTCTCTACTTTCTACTCTCCATAGAACCATTCAAAGTCAAGTAGCTAGTTTTGGAAGGTTGGAAGACAAAGAGGTAGGTATTGTTTGGTATTTTGTGATCATTAGAATGGATATTCTTGCTACAGTATCATAAATGGATCTTTTATGTCTTTTTTTCATTTATAAATTTGTAATATGCACATTTTAACGATAATTGCCAGTAGAACATGGTTGGAATTGTACAAGAAAAGCATTTTGCTAGCAGAAGATGGTCAGTTTTAGAAGAAAAAATAGTAGCGAATGATGGAGCAATCTGTAAATTTATAAAAGAGTTATGATAAGTCTATAGGAGTAACACTATTTTATGTGACTTTAGGTTTATTTACTATATCCTGCTATGAGATTTTGTAGTGGTTGGGATTATGTATACATGGCAACATACAGTTTGACACGTGTCGAAACAGTATTAGGACACGTAGCGGAGGAAGATGAAACGTTTCCAGCTACAACATTTAATACAAGTAAGAAGCCCCGTGTTATATCCCGCATTTTTGTATATTGGAATAATCCGGATTAACTATGATAAGTTAGGGACAAAACCATTCCGGGATACAAGTCGAGACCTTTTGACCTTTGATTTTGTTTTGAGACATAAGTTGTTCATGAAATTGTTTGCATGGAACAATTAGGAAAATTTGGGACCAAAAA
Source organism: Lycium ferocissimum (assembly GCF_029784015.1). Lineage (NCBI taxonomy): Eukaryota > Viridiplantae > Streptophyta > Magnoliopsida > Solanales > Solanaceae > Lycium > Lycium ferocissimum. Next base: position 40,491,735 of record NC_081351.1, on the reverse strand, counting down.
TGGAATTAGTGGAAGTTGAAAATCATGCAATTTTGGCTTGCCTTGGCCGTGTAGAGTGGGAGTTGGCCCACACAATTTGTGGACAATTTTAATTGGTCCAACACTTGTGTGGGCCATGGACACTTGGATGAATCATCTTAGAGCTTAAAAGATGACTTCTAAGTCATCTAACCTCATTTCCAACACTTAGAAAAAAATAGAAGTTGAAGAACCATCAACCATGGCTCTCGGCCAAGAGAGAAAAAAATCAACTTCAATTCAAGCCATCCCAAAATTATTTCTTTGATGTAAACCCACTAATTTGAGGTCCCTAAGTAGCGTGAAAGTGTTGTTCGGGTCATCCAATCGTTCGTTGTGCCAATTGCAAACCCTAGCCTAGTGTGGAGTTGAAAGAAGAAAGGTAAGAATTGATTATGTTTTATGTGTTATAAAGGTTGTATGCATGTTGTAGTATGTTAAAATGGATGAAAATCATGAAATATGGCATGTTGGAGTGAAGGTTGTGTGTGTAGTGCATAGCCGTGTGAGGTGTGTGTGTGTTGTGTGGTATTGAAGCAATGAATTGATCTTAGTTAGCATGTTGTGATCATTGTAGGGTGAAGAATGAATGAGAATCATCAATATGTATATATGTTGTGTTGGTGAAAATGGGTCATGGAATATGACAAAGAACGCATTAATGTCGCTTAGTGTTTTAGTGGTTGTCGTAATGAATTCTATGTTGGAAATGAGCTTTTAATGACTCAAGATTGATGTTGTAAATGTATGGGCTGAATTGAAGGTTATTATGCGTTTGATGTAATTTGTGTATTTATGATAATGATATCGTTATAGTATGGATTATTGATGCAAATCATGATTCGGAAGTTAGAAATGGGTTATAGTTGTGTTCTCGGGTTGGAGACAGTTTTCGGGTAAATTGGATCCATTGTTGGATTGTTGGAAATATTGTATAAATTGTTTAAGATGTCCTTGAATGTTGTTGATATGGATTCGGATGAGTATTTGAATGTGTAAGCGCTAATGTTGGCTTGAACGTAAGCCGTTGAATCAAATATATTGAAAGTTGTTGAATGATGAAAAAAGGGGCTTATTAATGTTATATTACCTTTCGGATTGATTATTGATGTTGCTAGGTTGGTTGTTGTTGTTGTTGTTGTTGATTTTGGCCGAGTTAAATTCTCGGGGTGGCCTATTTACGGGGGAAATGTCGCCCAAATTTCGTAGAATTAAGGGCTAAATTGGAATTAAATGCCCAAATGTCTCTAGCTAATGTTTGGCATATTATGACTTGTTTGTAGACCTTGGGCAGCTTGTAGACGTAGGTTGGATTTATCTTGAGTTCGAGCTAGCGTTGTGTGCGTACGAGGTATGTAAAGCCCAATCCTTTCTTCTTTTGGCATGCCTTAGCTTTGTAGGTTATGACACGAGCTTCGAGGAAATTCGATTCTCGCAATCCGAGCATGTTTATGACTCTTATTCGTTCCTTGGAATTCGTATGTTAATATGATGAAATATTGGCTCTTATGTCTTTGAAATATTTGATTTTCAACCTTTGCATAAAAAGTTTGGCTTTTAAAGAGTTCCGTAACTACGAACGCCCGTATCTTTCACAGAAAGGCTCGGATTGCCTCGATATGCTCGTAGGAGATTGTATGATGTATGATAAGTATGTTTTTCATAGGCGGGCCCGACTCGGGTCAACACCGTCCGTGGGCCCCGCGACTCTTCTTTTTGTAATTACGAAGACTTGTGACAAAATATGATATGACTAATATCCGATTTTAAGTATGGTCATTTTACTTATCATTTGAGTCTATGATAATGATTTTATGCATATGGTTACTCACGACTCCGTTCGTGCATTACGTTATATCTTTCGCCGAGTCCGGGCAGTTACGTTGTCGTGCGCACTTTGTTATACTCCGGTGTTATCTTTGTGTTATGGTTCGCGAGCCCCTCGCTTGAGGGCCGGGTTCCGCTTATATTTGGTGTTATCTTGTGTATGGCGTTATGCGTCGTGTATGATATGTGACGGGGATACGGAGATTTGAAACCTTCGGTGTTATCTTGTGTTATGGCGCCATCGACGGGGCGGGCGACCATATTTCCGTGCCCTATGCATGATTTATATTTTGAAAGTGACTTTTTAATATTTTGAAAATGCATTTACTTTCTCGTACCTCTTTTTTGATTACGACTCGCATTTGTATACTACATTTTACGCTTTGCATACTCGATACATATTTCGTGCGACCCCTTTCTTCGGGGTCGCGTTTCATGCCCGAGTACGAATACGCACGGTTGGTGATCCACCGGTTTAGGACACCCTCTTCTGCTGTTTGGAGTGCTCCCCTATTCCGAGCCTCGCATTTTGGTATATATTCGTTCGTTGCATTTGTATATATTTGTTCAGGGGTACGGCGGGGCCCTGTCCCGTCATATGATTCCGTTTGTCGTTTAGAGGTACGTGGACATGTATGTGGGTTATGCCCATTCTGTACAGTTGTGTTTGTATGTTATATGTTCTGGGCGATCCCATTCGCCGTGGCGGCCTCGTCGGCTTGCGTTTGTATATGTTTTGGGCCGTTGCGCCATTTGATAGCCTTGTCGGCTTCTGATGTATATATATGGCTGTGTTTGAGATATGTTTGCGACAGTTTGATATATAATCTGAGACAGCGTTTGATATTTGTGTCTGTATAAGCCATCTGTTTGCGACTCGGATTTATGAATGTGTTTGGGTGCCCAATTCGGGCACTAGTCACGGCCTACGGGGTTGGGTCGTGACACCCCGGTTGTATCCAGAGTCAAATTACAAGGGAAAACCACAGCGGGTAATTAATAGTGGAATAACGTTACAAGACCGGACCTGATCTGAAGCAGACATTACGATTTAGAATTAAAGGCAATATTCATTGCTCATTATTAGGATTTAAGGTGCATGTATTTGTACTACAAAAGGAGCTTAACAGCCCAAAAGAAGGATCATCGAATAACATCGATTGCACACTATTCTTACAAGCATTACTATTCACTTTTTTTTTAAACTGCTCTTTTGCTCCGGATTCGTATACTTGTTCTTAGAAAGTTTAGGGGCTTTACAGTTCCACCGGTGCAAACCTATCAAAGGATTTGCTTTCATGATCATTCAAGCCTAGGCTCAATTGCTTTATATTTAATTTCTTTTAGTCAATTAATTCATCTATTATCATTTGAATTGGCTTATTTTCACTACTTATAACAAAATCAAATCACGTATCCTTTAAACCACTAAACAAATTTAACTGTTCTATTTTTAGGGTAAACAGTTTGACGCTCACCGTGGGGCTAAGGATAAAAGTGATATTGTTTTGTTGCTCTAACTATCAAATTTACAATAATTTACAATTCTTAAATTTTTTGTCACCAGATAATTCTTGAAAGATTGCCAACAATGGGAACCAAGTTGATGGAGTCTCGAACAACTCGAGCACTCATAAAAGGGGTCAAACGAGTGGCGAAGATCGGACCGGAACGAGCAAGTTCCAATCTCACCACGAGGATCCAACCATCTTTGGAGAAGACTTCATTCCAAATGATGATCATGAAGAAGAAGTGGTTGCAAAAGCGGATCCAGAGATAGTGAAAATATTAGAGATATTAGAAAAGCAACAGAAAGCCATTACTGACTTACAAACAGAAAGAGGCAGCAATATTGGAGGTAATCCACCCAATACGGAGGTGCAGCTAGGAGATGACGAGTTGCTCAGAGAATTCGTAATCCGATTTCAAAAGGAGCATATGTTGCTTCCAGTTGTTCCAGACGAATGTGCAGTAGAGGCATTCGCTAAAGGGTTAAAACTAATGAGTTCGAGTGCATCATTAAAGTTGAAATAAAACCTATTGGAATTTCCTGCCACAACATGGGCAGACGTTTATAATAGATATGAGTCAAAAATCCAAGTGGAAGATGATCGGTTGGGATCGGTCGATTGGGTCTATTGGCGAGTCGAATTATGGTAGCCAAGAAGGAGCTCGGAGTCAGACTCCATGTTTGGAAAGGACAGGTATCAACCGTATGAAAACCAAAAAAGGCCTCGGTCCCTGTCAGAACAGAGTCAGGAAAATCAATATGAAAGGCCAGTTCCCGATAGGAAGAATGATTTTGGTCAAAGCAGACGAGGGTTACAACCTAAGGCGGCTCTAGTAGATTCGGTTACAAGTAAAATTGAAAACCCAAGGCCATCATAATACAATTTTAACATTGATTTGGTGGAATTGATTGTGGTTATAAACAAGATAGATGGTTCGAAGTGGCTCAAACCGATGAGAACAGATCCGGGCCAGAGGGATATGAATTTGTTTTGCGATTTTCATGGAACTCATGGTCATAGAACGGCTGATTGCCGGCACCTCAGGGACGAGGTTGCTAGGTTATTAAAGGATAGTTATTTAAGAGAATTCTTGAGTGATAGAGCTAAAGATAACTATGAAAAGCGCAAGGATTCAGTTAATCATGAACCTCAGGTTGAGCCCCGTCGTGTTAACATGATAGTTGATGATTGCAGGGCAACTTCAGAGGAAACGGAAGAGTGTCAAAGTGACGTTTTCAGCCAACAAGTACATCTGGGCACTGGGTTAGCCCCAGAACTCAGGATCAAAGTCATTGAACTTCTTAGGAAGCATGTTGATTGCTTCGATTGGACGCGTCCGGGCAAAGCAAGGATTTTATTCTTTGGAGGTGATTTCAAACAGAGGGAAAGAAGCAGCAGAAGCTCTTGAACAAAAGGAGTCAGAATGGGTGGAGATGGGAGACAAGAGTATAAGGCAAATTTCTCCTCGCCCTATTTATATTTTGTTTAATGCATTAATAAATAATATTGTGGTCTCGGGAATAGCGGTGATTCCAAGGAGCGCAGTTAACATTATTCAATGAGGAGTCATCTAACAGTTGATTGAAATTGGAGAAATTGGGTTTTCCGGTGATGAAGCCATCAAGTTAGTCCGGTACAGAGTTATGGAACTGTCGGTGGTTACCAGATGGAGTAAAGCAAGGGCAAGGTTTCGAGTGGTAGATAGAGATATGGATTTTAAAGTTGTGTTGGGGAAACCCTGGATTCAAAATGCAAATGTTGTAATTTCAGCCCCCCTTAAAAGGCTGGAGTTCCAAACGATGGAAGCGGCGGAGTATGTCCCGGCCAAAAAATTTAGTGAGTGGAGCTAGTAAAGAGAAAAAAAGAAAAAGAAAAAAAGGCATGAAGCAATAAGGAAGTTCGGAGAAACAGACAAAAGAAGAAGTTTGAAGAGTGGCTTATTAAACCACAGGGAAGTGTTAAAATCTTTGAAACATGCAAGAATAAACAGTTCAAATTAATGGAGCAATTATTTGTCTCAAAAAAAGTTTTTTATTTTTGCAGGATTGAAGGAGAGGAATCAGAATGAATTTCCAGTACAAGGAGAATCCGGAGCTAAAGATTAGAATCGCTCGGAAAAATTAAACAACACGAGCTGCACTCTTTTTTCCTTCGACCGGTTTTTGTCCCTATATACAGAGAAAAGAGTTTTTCTGGCAACGTATTTAATGAGGCAGCAACAAACGTGTTACTTTAAAGGAAGATTGCAAGAAAAGTGTTCCCTGAAATTTAAGTTGGAACAGTAATAAAAATTTTGAATTCTGAAATTGTAAAGACTGGGCACAGTGGTCCAGATTCCAAGTGAATCAATCAAATTTGTTCGATTATAATAAACTAGTTCCTCAAAAGCTTAACTTACAGCTGTAGGAGAATTGTATTGTTAAATAGACTCTTTGGATCAAAGTGATGATTGAATGATGATTCACGTTCAAATCTTACACAAAATTATAAATTTGCTCTCAAGCAAATAATGCCCAAATGAATTGGAGACGTCTAATTCATCAGCATAATTATAAAGCCTTATTTAAAAAAAGAAAAAGAAAAAAAAGAGGTCAGATGAATTGTTCTCGACCCAAAGAATGTAATGGGGTGATAATTAAACCCACAAACATAAGGGTACATAAAACCTGATTAAACTAAATCTGGACATATTAAACTCCAATAAATTAGGGTCCAAAGAATCAAAATCCAAATGGGCCGAATTTATAGTCAATTGAAGTAAAATTCAGTAAACATGGAAAAAGTTTAGTATGAGTAATGCTATTTATACCGGGATTTAAGATTGGTCCGAGGTTCAGTCAAAAGGTTAGTACAAGAGCTCAAATTGTGATAGCATGACAACACAAAGAAATAGATGTTTTCAGAGGCAACCTATTTGGGTAAGTGTTTAGATGCTCGCAAAAAGTTTTATTAAGGCAAAGAAGCATGCTACATCTTTAAAGTAACGAGAGTTTGTTTTCACACTGGGGACTGCGAAGAAAAGTATTGTTTCTTATTAAAGTTTTTATAAAATATTTCGTAACAAACAGGAGACAGTATCTGAGGAATTTTTTGTGATTCCTGGAGAAACCCAGACAACATTCTTTATGTTTTTAATTTCAACATCGTTCGCGGTCTTAGTTTTTTACATTAGAATGTTAGAGTTATTTCTGGAATAATGCATAAAAGATTATAAATAGAATATGCAAAAAGTCATATAGAAATTTAAACTAAGAGTGATCTTGCTGAGTATGGAAAAATTTCAAGGCAAATACAAAGGAAGGTTAACTTCCAATAGAATTCCTATTCAAAAGTGCCTGGTACAAGAGAAAAGTTCCTCATACACAGTCAAGGTAAAATCAAAACCTACGGGTTACTTGTAATCTGAATTCGGCATGGATTTGGTAAAAGAAAAACCTATGGGTTACTTCTACTCTGAATTAGACATGGATTTGATAAAATAAAGCTTACGGGTTATTCTCCGAATCTAACATGATTGTGTTGAGGCTTCAGATTAGTTTCCTCTTCAAACCTCTCTGGAACCTTCTGCGAGGACAAGCAAGAACAATTTAACGAGGTCATCAGTAGACATATCATGAAGAACATCAAGAAACTGAACTTCTTGAATGTTCTCTTCTTTGGTTGTTGTCCAGTGACCACACCTAAGTTTTCCGTTGAGAAGCCTGAAGGGCAAAGAAGATCACAGTTAAAGGTATGGTGTTTCAAGAAAGCGATGAGGATGTATGTCTTAAAGGACGGATAACAAGAAAAAGCGTTATGTTATAAAAGTATACAACGACAGGTTGTTGAAAACAATTCTATCATATTGCAATTCAAAACCAGTTAAAAATCTCTGTGCAATTACTATTCAAGATGTGGCAAGGAAATAGTAAAAACCAGTAAGTATTTGAAGCAAGTGAATAGGAAATTAAAAACAAGCAAAAGAAAGTAAAGAGCAAATACGGAATCTAATTGTCCGAAGTTGTTTCAACGGCAGGCAGTGATCCAGAATCTTCACTCTCTGGCTCATTCATCTCAGGATCCTGGATATCCTCGAGAGCCATCTCCGTAGCTTCCAAATCAATTTCTGCTTTAAGGAGCGACGTGGAAAGATCAAAATTAGGAGCACTCACCTCTTCAAGTGTATTTCTCCTAGTCTCCAGAATAACCAACTCACGTCGGATCAGTAATTTCTGACATCGGACCCTAAAACGGTCACCGAAAACCTCCAAGCTGAGAATCTGACCCCAGATATTATTCAAATCATTCTCAAGCCGAGAAGCTTTGTTTAGAATTCCTACATAAGAGGAAGTCAGAATTTGAAGAGAATTTTTTCGATCTCGTAGCGAGTTGGCCCCATCCTCCAAACGCATTCTCAATGAAGCTTTGAGAGAATTTGAGTCCTGCACCTCAGCCTGAAACCTCTCCACTTCTGCTTAAAGGCGATCATTATCCTCTTGAAGTTTGACTTCCCGGCAGTAAGGAGCAAGGGAACGTGCAAGCTCAGAAGTGGAAGTGGCAGTAACGTGACCCTGAAAACACGATTGTTATTAAGGTTATCCAGAGAAACAGGGGACTGGTGGAAAATTCATAAGAGATGATGAAGTAAGCACCTGGAGGAACAGATTGGCAAGGTGAGTAAGGGAGGTTCCAGATTGGCGATCGGAGGCTTAGGACGCAGAGACGAACCCGAGGTTTTGACTTCAACCAGAGGAATATAGCTTATTTGCGATAGCTTGCAGACTAGAAGAGTTGGAATTTTTTTGCCCTGGTTGGAGGGAGGAATCTTAGTTTCGCCCGACGCTTTGCTAGAATCATCAGGCAATGGATTCGGGACACCGTAAGCCCAAGCCTGCTCGTCGTCATCATCAATTAAAACTACTCCGGGAGTAGCCTTCTATTGAACTTTACACCAAGTCTCCATGAGCACGTTACGGCTGCGCACCCTGGAGCAAATTCCTACCGAAGAGATGGATGCATCTTTTGTTTTGCGCTTTCGGCTGGAAGAAACAGCCTTGACGATGTTGGAAAGAACGGATTTCTGAGTATGGACCATCTGGGGGGTAATCCTCCATACCAGAAGGCCTATATAGAGACAACAAAAAGCATTATCAAAATTAAAAATGACGTAATAAGAAATCTTTAAGATCGTGAGGAGAAAGCCTTACCATGGTTCTTCCCTCTTCACTATATGGATGGCATGCCCCTCTAGGATCGAGTGAGGTCAGGAGAAGCACTCAGTAGTGCTACTACCCACTCAAAGATCCCGACCAAGAGCTCAGGTTTGACGGGGACTGCTGAAGGAATAAAATATAACCTACGAGAGAAACGTAAGGAAAAAAACAAATAAGGCTTGTTGAAAAACTTACGGGTTGGATTCCATGCCTTCGGAAACGGTTCAGGTTCGAACCAGTGGAGATGACTGGTCCTGATCTTAATAAAAGGTGCATCCAGCCACTATTATAATCATCCTCAGGATTAACAAGGCAACATTTTCCTTAGGGATAAAAATGAACTAACCCTCCTTAGAAAACCCTAGGGGCGTAAAGATGCATTAAGTGGTCAAGAGTGAACGGAACATTGGCCTGATCGGCTAGAAGTTGGATGTAGTAAACAAGATGCCAGATTTTAAGAGCGACTTGGCCGATACACACTCGATATCGACGGCAGAAATCTTTGATTATTTGAGGAAGAGGAAGCCTTAAACCTATCGCGAAGGGATAGGTGAAAGTCATGGAAAAAACCCTCCGACTGGTGGTTCATCCTGGCATTAGGATCGACAACATCAATGTCAACCTGAGAAGTGAAGTTACAGTCAGTATGAACTTTGGGGATAGTCTCGGCGGTGATAAATGACTCAACCCCTTCAACAAATTGGTGGTGGCTAATAATGCCAAAATCATCGTAGTATCTGAAACCCATGGGTAGGATGTCTGCAGCATGGGATTGTAAATTTTTTGACTGGTGGGAGAAATTGGAGCCTTTCCAGAACGACGCCTAGGAGATGGAGTATCGTTATGAGAAGCGTGGTTAGGCGATGAAGAAGGAGTTGACATTGTTAGGATTTTGCGGAGAAGAAAGAGTTGCAAAAGCAAAAGTTTTGTTTGTCTAAAAGGAAAGGAAAATAGTTTGGGATTGATTTCTTGCCTTATTTATAATTCGAATGGGGGAGATGAAGCATTTGGTATTTGAAAGGTCACAATTTCCAAAAAGGTTGTAGCTTTATGTCAATCGTTTAGATTGAAGAGTCACCGCATTTCCAGTAGTCGCATTGATTACGAATTTGACGGTTGCTTTTTTGAATGAATCAATGGGGCGATTTGTTTTCCCGCCATTAAATAGTAGCAAGACTGGAATGATTTCAAATTCACTCCCCGGTATTCATTCATCTTACCGGAGAGTGGGGGGGACTACCTGTATACATGGAAAAATACAGGTTGACACGTGTCGAAACAATATTGGGACACGTGGCGAAGGAAGATGAAACGTTTTCAGTTACAGTATTTAATACGAGTAAGAAGCCCCGGTTGTATCCGGAGTCGAATTACAAGGGAAAGCCACAGCGGGTAATTAATAACGGAATAACGTTACAAGATCGGACCGGATCTGAAGCAAACATTACGATTTAGGATTAAAGGCAATATTCATTGCTCATTATTATTCATTATAATGATTTAATTACTAGTTAGAAGGTCCATGTATTCGTACTATAAAAGGAGCTTAAAAACCCAAAAGAAGGAACATCGAATAACACTGATTGCACACTATTCTTACAAGCTTTACTATTCACATTTATTCTTTTAAATTGCTATTTTGCTCCGAATTTGTATACTTGTTCTTAGAAAGTTTAAGGGCTTTACAGTTCCACCGGTGCAAACCTATCAAAGGATATGCTTTCCGGATCATTCAACCAAGGCTCAATTGCCTTATATTTAATTTCTTTTAGTCAATTAATTCATCTATTATCATTTAATTAGCTTATTTTCACTGCTTATAACAAAATCAAATCATGTATCCTTTAAACCACTAAATAAATTTAATTGTTCTCTTTTTAGGGTAAACAAATTCATAGCAAGGATATGGCCGATTTTCTTTAATTGTTCAATATCCCAATCTTTGCATGGGATTTAATTAATTTTTAAATTAGCATCAATGCTGGTTAACGCCCCAAATCACATCGAGAACTATAGTAACTTTATGGAGTAAATGGGTCCATTAAGTTTTAATTAGAATCTTATAACGTATTATAATAATATATGCCGAAAATTAGGAAACTATAAATTCCAATTACTAGCAGTAAATTGTTGAAGTTGCAACTTGCAACAAAGTGTTTGCATTTGAAAAGCAAAAATTTCATCGGCCCCCAAATTTTGGTCGCCCCATTTAAGTAATATCCTGCTGAAGTTTTATTTTGCACCGGTACCCGCTTTTGGGTTTAAAATGGTGTAAAAAAGCACCTTTGTCCACTTTGCTTTTTGAAGCTGATACCATTGTTTTAAACGAGTAAATTTATCTCGGCAAGTACTAAATTCATCTCATTGCTAACAAGTAGTGAATCTTCTGCAATAAATTCGATATGATTTGTATAATTTTATAAATCTCACACATAACACGAGCTTAGTAGACACCAATTTTCAATAGATTGCTCTTCGATCATCCATTTGTTTCCACATATAAACTAAGCAGTCTTTAAGTAGTATTTCTCAATCAGTACTATAATTCTGATTTGTGAGTGCTAAATCTCTGAGCCAAGAAAAAAGGAATGCTAAATTTACATCCAAAAAATTGATGCTCTTCAAACTGAAAAGGTAAAAGCTACGCAAAAACTTTGGACAGAAGGAGTCTAGCACAGCAAAATCAAATTTTAAGTTCTTTGACTATACTTACTTCACCTTTGTATTTATCTTCAACCCCAGCATCGGACTTGCTGAAACTACTGAGATCTGTCTCAAAGTAATTGACCAATATACTAAATACTTCACAAAAACGGAAAAGAGTACCATAGACAAGAGTCAGCGTGTAATAAATATGGTTCAAAAATCCCACATCGTTTACGGAGCAGCTTTTGTTTTGCTTTTTGATAGCTTTGTTTGTTCCCTAACCGCATCAAGATTGCAAGACGACGTGAATGGGTTAAGGTCCACTCATTGAGTGGGTCAAAGCCCAGGAAAGTCCCCGGGCCATTGCCACAGAGATGTGGGTTCGGTAACGAATTAGCTTCACTGGGCTTAAGGAATTTCTGCCCCGTTAAACGGGCTGGGCTGAGACGAGGTGGAGCCTTAATGGATTCCTGCCCCAGTGAGCGATATTTGGCCAATTGTGACAGTGATTCACGCGGCCCAGTCTCAACTGGGTTAAACTGAACGGGGCTTATGATCTTGCAGTCTTCAACCTTTTTTAGTAACCCCATCATATCATTTAATACCTAACGCTTAGCAATTCTTCTTCTTCTTCTTATTATTATTATTATATTATTATTATTATGCTTTAAGAGGAGGTTTTTAGCTTGTTTTAATTTTTAAAGCGTTGGAACAGAGAGATTGGTCATGATAATTTTTCACCTAAACCCTTGTTTTAATCCACTTTTAATACATTCAAATAATAAAATATTCTTTGCAAAAATTATAACCAAACAACTCATATCAAATTCCAAATAAAGTTAAAAAAAAAATTGGTTTTCATGGCCAAACACCTGCTAAGTAGCTATGCATGGATTAAAATACTAAATTAATAGAAATCTTTATTTTATTTAAAAAGTAAACAAATATTTTAAATTATACATTATATACTAGTAATATGTAATATATCAAACTAACTATTCAATTCTCCCTCGGGTCTAAAATAATTGAGATTTTAGCCTCTAAAAATTGGTCCAAAATAATTGAGGTTTCACAAAATCAAGAGAGTATTTAGTTTCTCTTTCCTAATTTGCCCTTGATACATTCTCATATCCCTATAATAATTATGTCTACCTAAAAAGAAAAGAAAATCATTTCAAAACATCTCTTACTTTGTAGGAGTTGATGAATATCTAAATTCATATAGCCAAGCTTAAAACCTCAATTATTTTGGACTGGAGGGAGTAAGAAATAATCTAATATAATATCTATATTACTAATTCATACATTACTAATCTTTATTATATTATTAATTTCTGCATAACTTTATATCTACCTAGTGTAATGACAATAAAAATAGGATAAAGATAAAATCAAACAAGAGGTTAATGATAATAACCTAATCTAGCTGACGACAAAGATAAGATCTTTTTTCTAAGAAGATAATAACCCAATCTGATAAGATAAATACTAAAATCTTCTACTAAATCCTTTAGGATCTATATCAAAATGTAGGTATGGTAGAAAATTATATTTTACTCAATTTTCCTCAACAATTATCAATACTAGAGACACTCCAACATTTTTGCGTATAAACAATTACCATATTCTTAACAAAAAGTATGCCGCTGGCTAACCTAATATCAAGTCCCAATACTTTCTCCTTTTGATTACTTAACAAAATTAAAAATAATGTCATCCGTGCTTTCCTAAAGTGATAAAGTTAACATGTCTAATTCTACCTATCTCAGGTTCCAATGCGTACTTGCATTCACTTTTTCCTTTTCGTTGGTAGATTTGACTTACGCTTTGGCTAACCTTAACGTGTAATATGCCTCAATAACTTTAGCGATGCTAGTCGCCCTATAAAAATAAATGTGGTCACACTTCTAAAGGCTGATATTTATTTATTTATTTATTTTTAAAAAGAAGCCTCTGCTTACATTGAATGTCTTGAACTGTATATCTGAAATTGTTATATTTAAAGAGTTTGACATTTGAATAGTTCACTTCGGTTTATCTCCATTATGAATATATGGAGTCACATGGCTATGACGTATACGCGTATTCTACACTCATACACCACACGATGTCAGGTCCGAAAGGCAAAAGCTAGCCACGAGCAGTACGATTTATGTGCGAATTAAAATCCCACTTCTTCTCTATTTTGGTGAGCCCGTTTTGAGATTGTAGGTCACATGTTGTAATTATAGTACGGGTTAATCCGGTAATTCTATTTATTCATTTGTTGTGTTACATAGCTCCATAAATAGACATGTGCTTAGAAATTTTAGAAATGACTTCAAAGACTATCACTGCCGCATTGAATAAGGGTGAGAAACTGACTGGTGACATCGTAAAACTCAATACATCCTTGAGGAGCAGGATGTTTTGGAGACTCAACAGTGTAATGGTTGAGCCGTCTAGTGGAAATACAAGCAACATTAATTTTGTAATTAATATTATTCACATTGGTCCAATCATTTAATATTAATGCTAATTAATTGAATTGTGGTACACGAGCACGAAGTGAGTATCACTGCAATTAATTAGTTTGCTCGGTGCAAGTTGGCAAGCATCGATTGCGCTGCCACATCTCATCCCATTTTGAGACGCAACAATATTTTATTTTTACTTTATAACTACTTGATGGTGTTGAATATATTTGAATGATTAAGATCTATAAAAAAATGTTGCCCATCCAATTTATTTATGCGGAAATGACATATCACTGCTACTTCATCCGTTTTCACCGCTACTTGACGCCTACTATTATCATCAAGTACAACCACCAATACCCATCACCCTTTCCCACAACTACCACCACCACCAACCATCACTACAACTAGTCATCATTACCACAATAGTCATAATCACTACCAATTACAACCACCACTATATATCGCCAACTACATTCTATTGTCAGTCATGATCATCATCATTACCAGAATGACCATCAATAGCTCCTAATCACCATCATCGGTAGCTGCTATATATCACCAATTAACACTATCAGTCACCACTACCACCATTAATTATTACTATCATGCACCACAATTATCAATTGCTACCATCAACCACCACTAGTGTTGACCCACTGCTGTTAGCCACTATGCCACTAGCTACGATATACTCACAACCACTTCCATTATCCAACATCACTATAAACCATCATCCGCAATCGGCGCCCTCAACCACCACCGTTCGGCTATGAGCACTACCAACCACCATGTAGTTTTCCATTTTTTTGTTAATATAATATAAGCTTAATTAGTGTTTTATATGAATGTTATATATACTAATTTTAAAATCAAGACACGTTTTACATATACAAGTACTGAGATATAGTTTGACTAAGCGGAGGTTAAGAAAAAAAAAAGACTTTTGAAACTTGTAAACTAAAACAAATCATAGATATTTATGTGACTGTAAATCATTTGATTAAAGGTAAAGGAGAAATTTTAAGTTAAAGTATTTTTAAATATAGAAATCTATCATTCTTTTTGGGACAAACTAAAAAGAAAAGTGTATCGCTTAAATTGGAACAGAGTGAGTAGTATTCATAGCTTAACATTTAGATTTGCTTTCAAATTCAAACATATTAACCTTAATATATATGTTAATATTCGAATATACGTTCAGATAAGGACGTCTTCATTTTGATAAACCCAAAAGAGACCTTATTCTCTTGTTTAAAATATATATTAAAAAAAAAAAAAAAGGGAAGAAGAAGAAGAGAGTCTTTGATCATCACGTGCTATACACATGCACTTTCCCCTTCCCTTTCGGCAACCGCAACAAAGCATTGAGCGGTCCCAAGAAGCAATTAAAAGAAGCAACAAAAGTAAAATTCATCAGGAGTATACAAAACAAAACAAAACAAAACAAATACTATGTTGATTTGTCTTTTGTTTCTTAAAGAATCATACAACTAACTTTAACTCTCATCAGATTCAACTCAGAATATGAATCTCTTCTTCTTCTTTCTCTTTTCTCTTCTTTTTTCTTCTCTGTTTAATCTCTCTTTTGCAAGAGGTGGCTTTCGCAGCTCCATAAATGTTTCAGGTTTCTTTCTATTTTTACTTCATCATCTATTTTTAGAAAAAAATTGAATCTTTAGCTCTTTAAATGTTTTTTTCTTGTCAACTTTAAGGTTAGAACTGATGGGTATTGATTAGTATTATAGTAGGTGTAATTGTTTCATTAATTAAAAAAGATTGTAACTTGTAATGATTTGTCTTTTCTGACATGGCATTGAATGCTGAATCTATGTCTTATGTGATTTTGTTTTTAAGTGATGTGATAAGGGTATTATTATTTACGTTAAAGATCGAGTCTTTAGCTCTTTAAATGTGTTTTTATTTGTTAATTTGAAGCTTACAAATGATGGTATTGATTATTATTTCAAATTAAGAAGTATGGTAGGTGTAATTGCTTCATTAATTAATAATTGTTTTCTAATGTGGCTTTGAATGCTGAATCTATGTCTATGTGATTTTGTTTTGAAGTGATGTGAACAGGGGATAATTATTTATGTTAAAGATTGAATCTTTGTTTAATTAAATGCTGTTTTTTTTCTTACCAATTATAGGTGTTGTGAATGGTAGCTTTGCAGCTTCAGCTAGACATTTGTTTGCAGATATCAATGTTCCTTTCTCTGAAGAACAGCACTTGAAAAGACTGTACGTCTAAACTTGCTTTTTTATCAGGAATATTTTTTAAGTTTATTCTTGTACTCCCTCCGTCCCGAAATACTTGTCATGTTCCGCACCTCGAGAGTCAAAGTGTATGAACTTTGACCAGTGTTTTAAGATGTATTTTTCACCATACTGATATGAGAAGAAATGCAATTTGTAGTACTTTTCGTATATTTTTCAAAATTTTAAAACATTATGTTAATCTAATCTAACTTAGCTCCGAAGATTAGTCAAATTGACTTTCGGGAAACAAAATGTGACAAGTATTTTGGATGGAGGGAGTATGTTTTGGTCAATGTCGTGAGACACCAAGGAATATCTGAACATTCTTTTCCAATTTTTGTACTTGCAGTGAAGAATTGGCAAAAGATTATATGTCAAATTCTGAGCTTGAGAATGCCATCATGTCATTGAATCGTAGGTGCAGTAAGATATCCAGAGTGTACAGGTAACTTCGGGTCACCAAGAATGTATAGCTTCTATTTATTTTATGTTCCTTTTTAAAACATTTGGAGCTTCTTATCCTGCCTTTGACTGTGTGTTATTTTAACAATCTTCTCTGAAATGTGGCATTATTCCAATGTAAATGTAATGCTCATATTGTTGGATGAACAAGCTAATGCCTTCATTATTCTGAATGATCTGTAGCACTCTAGAAGGTGAAGTTGGTTTTGCGTTGATAGGTAGACGATTTTTGAGTTTTTCCTTTAGGCTATGTTATTGGATATGCATTTACCATACCATGTCAAACAGATGTGACATAGGTACGGCCGTATGAGGTATTTCATGTGGATTCTTTGAAGTACTCTAAGAAATAGGAAAAGATCAAGCATCCAAGGGCGTGACCTAGTGGTCAATGAAGTAGGAGAAGAACCATGAGGTCTCAGGTTTAAATCCCAGCGGTGACAAAAAACACTAGGTGATTTCTTCCAATTTGCATAAGCCTTGGTGCGCGAACTTACGCCGGTGTGCTGCTGGAGGTAGCAGGTGCCCGGTGGAATAGTCGAGGTGCGTGCAAACTGGCCCCAGACCACTGTCATCAAAAAAAGAAAAAGAGTTAGCAAAAAGTTCACCTATGAGAGTAAAGTACTACTTTTTCATGTCTAACTTGCATGTGCTCCACAAACAAGAGAAAAGAATACAAAACTACTCATGGCTCTTGCTCTATCTTTTGGCTCGTAACTATGTAAAATGGCTATGGGATTAATTCACAAAAAAGAAGATATGGGATTAATGATAATAGTGACAGGGGTCATCATTGAGTTACAGATTTACATGATTCTAAGAATGTGCTAGACTGTGATATACTCGTGTAGGACTCCTGGTGTGCTGCATGTTTGATGTGTATTCTGGTTTAACATAGTTGTACTATGCACTAGACGAAAACTGCTACTTTGTGGACACATTGATGGATAATCTTTTCCGTCATAGGTGGACTAGAACTATCTATAGATTACTAATTGTTAGCTACTTATCCGGAGCCTCTGTTCTAGACAATGCTGCTTTAACACCTAACTCATGTTTCTTCTCTCTTTGAGGGGCTTTTGGAATGTATTACCAGCATTGGAAAGAGTGTCCTGGGAGTTCCATTGGTAATGTTTTTTCCTTCTGGTTCTTAAATTTATATTTGCAATCCTCCTTTTTCCTTTTTCTTGCTCCAAAGTGGAGAAATACTTTTAATATTAATGACTGAGTTGGCATTACCAACAGTGGGTGATGGAAATTTCTGACAAACCAGGCAAGGAAGAGGCTGAGCCTTCTTTTAAGGTATTGATATCTATAATAATTATGATTCCTGAATGTTATAAGTGGCATAATGAAACAAAATATTCTGAAGTAACATATTGTTTATGCTGGTATGGAGTTAGAAGAAATCCATTTCCAGTTTTTTCTAGCTTTGCTTATTGAGAAGGGTTAAACTGGTGAATACTTTTGAATCCATTTCTAACTTATTGTGATGATAATTGTCAACACATTGGTAGGGGAAAATGGGTTGTAGTTTCCTTTTAAATTCCAGGGCTATCCTCATCTCAGGAGCTTGCTTTAGGTGGACTGAAATGGGTTGCCATCTCTGTATATATTTTTGGATAATCTTCACCTCATGAGCTAGCTTTTGGTGGTGAGTTAGGCCCCAGGTCCATTTTCTTACCAATAATGAAGTTGCAGCTGATGAATTTAGTTTGCAGTCTTTGCTCCTCATCCTGCTTCTTGAGCTTTAAGTACCTACTGCTATACAAATAAAATCCTCTGCAGACTGAAGTACAAAAGCCTTGTAGTTTCTTTTACAAAGCTTAAGGTGGCAAGCTGTCAGGATTCATGTAGATTCCTGACATCTTCCTGTTTCTCTGAAATATTAGAGCTGAACAGTACATATCTAGAAAAGTTATTACTAACAGTATTCCTTTTTGACCTTTTTATTTAGTTATGAAGAAATTGAAAGGGCACTTGCCTTAGCTTGTGGATTTGACATTTTTCTCTATGTTAGAAACAAGTATATGACTTATCCAGAAAAAAAAAAAAAAAAAAAGAGAGAAAAAAAAAAAGAAGAAGATAAATATAAGGGAGAAGGATACGGCTTTTGATGTGCTGGACTTTGGTATCCTTGCATTTCGTTGTTGGCATTTATATTTTTTCTGCTAGTTAAAGTCCTAAGGATTATTGATGAACTGCTAAACTCAGAGGTGGAATACCCTCCTCCCCTACTGCACCAAATAAATAAAGAAACTGCAGCAAAAGAAGGTGTAGAGTAGGGGTTACTGAAGCCTGGTGTTTTTCCAATAGCAAACTGGGAGAGATGGAGTTATAAACGTGTAGCAAACTAGTCTTGCCTTCAGTTAGTAATAAACCCAATCTTGGGTGGAAATGGGAAGAGAAAGATGGTTTCTGGAAATTCATTTACTATTTTGTCTGGCTGACTGAATGAACTAGGAAAGAAAGCACTCAATCTGTAGCATTTGGGGATCAGCTTACATTACTGTAGAAATAGTGCATTGATTTAAGATGTTGGAACTTAGTTTATGCATTAGCTATTGCCGTCCCTGTGCTGCAAATATTATTCTGTTTATTCTATGTAGTGGAATCAAATATTTGCAGTATCTGTTTCGAAGTTTTAGGCGCAATTTTATGTGGTGATTAAATTACTCAACAGGTTTCGTATTGCAGTACATTGGCAATGTGCATGGGGATGAACCTGTAGGCCGTGAGCTTCTAATTCTTCTGGCCAATTGGCTTTGCGATAATTATATGAAGGATCCCTTGGTAATTGACTTTTCTTGTTAAGTATATTCCTCTTTTGAAGTTCATGCACCTTTTTAGTTGGATTATGGTTTATGTTTCTCCTCTTTGTTGTTGATATGTACTAGAATCATTTTAAAAATTTGGTGGTATATCACTGGAAACTGCAGAAAACTTATGTTTCTAATCTGGAAATTTCTTTAGTGAAAAGATGTCCAAGTAAGAAAGCATCCAAACAGTTTTTAGATGACTTTGGGGAAAGAGTCAATCGTTACAAAATATTTTAAATGTACGAGGTTGAAATGAACAAGGAGAAAGGAAGTTTTAAGATGTTCATAGAGTCGATAGTTACAAAATATTTTAAATGTACGAGGTTGAAATGAACAAGGAGAAAGGAAGTTTTAAGATGTTCATTGTGTCCTTTGGCTAATGTTGAAGCATTGATTGTAGATTAAATAATTCACTCGCCATTAGTCTAAATTACTCTATCTACATGGCATGAACTTGAAATTCCATTTAAAGAATGAAAGTCTTCTGGGGATCACTTAATGGACTTTATTTTTCTACAAACTTCAAGAATTTTTTGGTCTCTACCATGGATAAGTTGTTTTGTTCTTCTCCAAATAACTACTGATTCACGTGGTGCTTATCATTTTGGGGCTTGGTGCTATGCTTCCTTAATAATGTTGTTTTATTGTCTCAGATTCATATCTTGCTATTTCATATTGTCTTAAACAACACTGTGTTTAAATGGAATAGTAGTTCTTTTGAACTAACTTGGTTTCCTTAATAAACCTTTTCCTTGTCCTAGGATGATGCAGAGAAGTTATTTTTATATTTTTCTTTTCAGATTCTTTTTTCTTTTTTGATGAGGTATTTTTCTTTTCAGAGTCTTAAAACTCAACTTTCTATTGTGGTTGTACAGGCTACCCTGATTGTAGACAATGTTCATCTTCACATACTTCCTTCAATGAATCCAGATGGGTTTTCATTGAGGAGGCGTGGAAATGCAAACAATGTTGATTTGAACCGAGACTTTCCTGACCAGGTATCTCCTTACATCCTGTACTGGTGTATATTGTGTAATTTTTAAGATACATTGTGAGGAGACTACACTTGGACCTTATCAATTAATCAATGACAAATCAACCCCAGATTAGTTGGTGTCAGCTTTATGAATCGTCAATCCCACATTTGTACTGTATGGAGAACAAAAATGTCATCCGAACATCCGTGAAGAGTTTAGGCTTCAAGTGTAAAAAGCCAACATAAACACGGAACTAGTTACAAAGCAATTGTACTCATCCCTGACCTTTTTCCCCCTTTTGTTGATACAATGAGGAGTTAAGAAGCTCATGGTGAAAAGGAACAGTACAAGTTTTAGTAAAAAGAGTTTTCCAAACTATTAGGAGTTAACTAATTAACTTCCATAATTAATAGTGAACTAGAATATCTTTAAAAAGGAACTTTTTTTTTAAACTGGGGTTAAGGGAAGGGGAAATGGGGGAGGGGGTTACAAGGTGGGGAATCGAACCCTCACAACAAGGTGAAAGTTCAGGTAGCAGGGAATCTTAGTAGCTAAGTCCCCAGAGAAAGGGATTTGGAGTCACTGCAGTGTGATCAGTTCTCTGGTGTAGTGAAAAATTGTCACATATGAGCTTGATGATGTATGACTTATCATATGTAATTCCACAAGTGACATTCCACATTGATAGTGTCCCCCCATCCTCCAACATACCTCATCTTCCCCCACCCCTGTAGCCCCCATCCCCACCACCCCACACCCCATCCCCCACCCCCACCTCCCATAGTATTTGTCTAAGATTGTATACAGATACTTTTAGGATAATATTTTTTGCTTACGTATCGAACTTAAGAAAATAAGTAAGGAACCTACTTATTTTCCAAGACAACATTTTTTTTCATACCGAACACACCCTTAGTTTTGTCATGAATTCACTTCTTATTGAAAGGCTGCTCTGTCTTTTCAAGTTCTTATCCTCTTTCCTATATACACTTATTATAACATGGATTAACTGACATGAAATGACATAGTTCTTTCCCATGAATGATGATCCTGGTGCACATCAACCTGAAACAAAAGCCATTATGCGTTGGTTGGAGGAGATGCAGTTCACAGCATCTGCTAGTCTGCACGGGGTAAACATTCATTTACTCTTTCATCTAACTTATGATTCGCATTTGAATGTCCTTTATTTATGTTATAGTTAAGTAGGAATGTTAGTTGTTTAGCTTCCGCACTTGTTGCGAAGTAAATTATTTTGCAATTCGTAATTTTCATGTGTCACTTCAGCTATGTCTCAGTAGTGTGGTGACGTCTGTTTAACTTATGCTCATTCCTTTTGGCTACTGAAATGACCTTTGAGTATGAAGATTTCACTTTCATAAAAAGCACAAGTAGTCACAATTATCCTTGTTCCACCTGGCCAGCTTCAAATGGCAGATCTAACAGATTAGGACAAATGATTAAGCTGCTGTTGATAAGTTACTTATCTTGTATAGTTATTTTTGGATCAAAGGAATTTTAGAAACAGACTAATGATAAAGGTGCCAAGAGGAATTCTCAAATCAGAAGAAAATCTGCGATAATACTTTATAAAGGGGGGGAAAAAAAAAGAAAGAAGAAGAATAAAATCTGTGATGATAAATCATCCTACTAAAAGGGAACTGCTTGTCCAGTTCTTTGCGATATTTAGTTTGCATATACTGTTGTCTGTTTAGCGATAGTAGAGTTTGTTCTTTTTTTTTTTTTTTTTCTCATTGCTTCATTAATGTGAAAATGTTGGACAGTTTGACCTCGGGAGTTAATTATATTTCTTCTATTTTAACAGGGAGCACTTGTAGCAAATTATCCATGGGATGGAACTGAGAACAAAAAGTGAGTATCTGATGATAGTTTGTTATCCTTTCAATTTAAGTAGGCGTTTGGCCATAGATACCAAAAATAAATTCACTTTTTTTTTGGAATTTTTGAAGTTGGAGTTGGAGTTGGAGTTGTGTTTGGCCATAGTTTTTGAAATTATAGTTTTTGGTGAAATGTAGTTGTAAAAAAGTGAAAAAAGTTTGAAAAACTAAGTTTTTTGAGTTTTTGGTATTTCGGAATACAACTTCAAGTTGTATTCGGAATGTTTATGGCCAAACGCCCAAGAGTGAAAAAAGTGAAAAAAATTTCCGGAAAAAAGTGAATAATTTTTATGGCCAAACGGCACCTAAGTATTTAGATGGGAGGCTCTATCTGTTTAGAGGACCATTTGGTTATGTTTGGTTTGCTTCCATACTTTTGATCTCCTGAATTTCTAGTTGTCTTCAGATATTTTCATGCCAACACTAATTTTTACTGATAATGTTCATAACAAATACGTGTCATTTTCAGAAAATATTATTATGGCTGTCCAGATGATGAAACATTCAGACACATGGCTAGCATCTACAGTCATTCCCACCATAACATGTCTCTAAGCGAGGAGTTTCCAGGAGGAATTACAAATGGTGCATATTGGTAAGGAAGAATGGAGATAATCCGAATAAATTATCATGTTCAAGTTCAGGTTTTGAGGCTTTATGTTTTTCTGCTGCTTCTGCTGTTGCTTACAAAGCTTACTTTCCTTTGTTTTTTCCTGCAGGTATCCAATCTATGGAGGCATGCAAGACTGGAATTACTTACATGCCAGTTGTTTTGAACTGACTCTAGAGATCAGTGATGACAAATGGCCTAATGCAAGTGAGGTTAGATCTCAGTTTGCATCAATACAAATTAAAGTTGATGACAATGCATGTCTCTTAAAGGGTCTTCTGAATCCAATTGCATGATTCATATTTGGAATCTATCCTCTTAATTTAAGTATCTCTGAGAAGACAATAGCCTTGCAATCATTGATTGGATAATTTGTTGGAGAAGTCCTGTGTTAACTTCTATTTTGCTTGAGCATATGTAGGTGGCGAATATGGCAAACTCTAGATAATCAAATCACTTTTTTCCATTGATAAAACAAAATGAAAAGTGCTTTAGTATTGCAGCCTGTTAAGGCGGGGTAAATTGAGTCCTACCTCTGAGTTGCTATTGTATGTAATGGACGTCTTCTGATGAGAGGTCTCTCTTTAGTCCGATCATAAAGAGAAAGACACTTTGGTGAATAAAAATATAATGTTTCTGAGTGGAAGCCTATTTGGGTGGATGCATCTTTCTGAGTACTCTTCCTACTCGACTTTCTGTTTATTGCTTTCACAATGCTACGCCTGTTTATAAACAAAATATTCGTTTATTTGCAGCTTCCTACTCTTTTTGAGTACAACAAAATGAGTATGCTAAATCTTGTTGCAAGCCTTATGAAGGTAACTTCATTGCATCCATCATTTTGCAGTTCTTGACTTTAGGAGAATTTTTTTTAAAAAAAAAAAAAAAAAATCACTCTCTGCGATTTACTTTTGTTTACTTGGCTATCAATTACAATCTCAGTTATCTAACGGAAGACGAATAATCTGATCTCCGTTACCTAATCCTACTGCTAATTGTGAAATATTTTACTTGGTGATTTTCCCTTGCAATTTATAGAAGGTCTGGGCTATAGTGACTCTTATTTGTGGAGGGTTCATAATTCTGTTTAAGTGTATGCTGGCTGTCACTTCCTTAACTCTCTGCTAATCTTAAGAAAAGGATAGCTTGATATCTGACCAAAATGGTGCAGAAAAGATATTTAACTTTGAAGGTTTGTTATATTTGCTTTTAACTCCCTTCCGGAATTAAATGTCCTCTTTTAGTTAAGCAATTTTTTTTTTTCTTGCAAGAAAATTTAAGCAAAGTTATTACAGCAAGAGTTGAAGTGTTTTAATGTGCTCTAACAGTGATTGTCCGAAGTGGAGCCTAAATTGTTATTTTGGAGAATTTAACTTTTAAAATTAAATGTCCTCTTTTATTTAAGCAAAGTTTTTTTTTTTTTTTCTTGCAAGAAAATTTAAGCGAAGTTATTACGGCAAGAGTTGATGTGTTTTAAGGTGCTCTAACAGAGGTTGTCCCAAGTGGAGTCTAAATTGTTATTTTGGAGAATTTAACTTTTAAAATATTTAAGGTGGGCCAACTTAACAACCCTCGCACGCCTGGGCCTGCCATCTGTAGTGTGGACACAAAAAATTGGAGCGTTTGCCCTTCAAATGGGCTGGGCTTTAATTTTTGCCCTTCAGATGGAACTTATGCCTTCCGGGGCATAAGTTGTTTAAGGAATCCGGTAGAACTTGTGCCGGATCCCTTAAAGAACTTATGTCTCAGAAGGCATAAGTTCCATTTGAGGGGCAAAAATTAAAGACCAGTACAAAATAGGGCCAAAAGTGCAAATGACCCATGTGGACAACATAATGTTGGGGCCCATCATCGGGTAACCAAAATTGGGATGGGCTTGACTTTGGTACCATGTAAAGAAATGGGCCTTGGGCCTAACACAAATCCAAAAGTTAGCTCATGAGGTTAGGATTGCTCAAGACCATATAAGGAGATCAATCCCACATCCCAAACCGATGTTGGACAACTTTACACAAACGAAAACCCAAAAAATTATGATATAAATCACAATTGTATTAAGAATCTGTGCTGGCAGGTCAATTTGGCATTCTTTCTTTCTGATTGATTTCGTTGGCAAACTTATGCTTCACATTACTCTTACCTGATTTAATCTAATGTAGACAGGAATACACGGAAGGATTTTCTCATCTGATGAGGGGAGGCCTTTACCTGCCTCAATAGCAATAAAAGGAATAAATTCCACGGTGCGTTCTTCAATTTTCAAATCCTTTTGGTCACTGTGTGTAAGTTGTGTAGATATATACTGAATTTGATGTGATATCACCATGTGGTACTGATAGAATTGTGTGTTGATATCAATATCAGGAACTTCGTCTTAGAGCAATTCTAAAACTCATCTCATAATTACTTCAGCTCTAATCCTTTAAACTATATGGAAAAAATAAAATTCAGGTCTGCTCATCTTATTTTATACTGTGGAACCTGATTCTCTGGGTGCCTCTAGTTTTTGTTTTGTTTTGTTTGGTTCTTCTTTTCTTTTTTCTTTTGACATTTCTTCTTTTTGGTGGTTTCTTTTCTCTCCTTTTCTCCTTTGTTATTGGGGTTGGGGAATAAGAGGAAGTTAAAGGCAACAGCCTGGGAAAATAGAGACTGGTTTTTGGAGTTTGGCAGATTTTTTCCTTTAGCTAACTTTTTACATACTGGTTATTCATTCATTTATTTATTCCATGTTATTTATGACATCATCTTTAGTCTAATTTGAACTCTGACATTACAATGGGGCTTGCGATGGACATTCATATTTCTTGGACAATTATCTTACTGTTCTTGTCATTGTCTTCAGATACATGCAAGGGAAACATTAGCTGATTACCACCGCTTGCTGGTGCCTGGGGGGAAATATGAAGGTAACCACAGATTAAAGCAATAAAAACTCCTTCTCAAGGAAAAAATAATACCCTTCTCTCTCATTAACAGGATGAGAAATTTAAACAAATTGTAACTGGTCTTTTTGTCAATTAACTTACTATTAACAACCAAGTAAGTACACGGAAATAAGTTAAAAGTTGGGGGTTGCTTGTGTTTAATCATGTAATGTATTTGCAAGACGTATCGTTCTTGAGTTGATAAATCCTTATCGGTGCTTTCAAACTCGACTTGCAGTGGTAGCAACAATGCCAGGATACAAATCAAGGAGTACAAAAATTATGTTGGGGGAAGAAGCAATGACAGTGGATTTTGTTATGGATCCAGTAATCACTCCCACAAATAGTTTTTTGCAAAGGGGATGGAGTTGCAGTTTGCCAGGTCCTCATTTAGAAGTTTTTTTCATTTTGGTTTTGGTATTAGTTTCAATATTCCTCTGCTTTTTATTGAAGAGGAGAGTAGTATTAAACTATCTAAAACAGAGACAAACAAATAGGTCTGTTGTTGGGGTATGAAGTTAGCACACACGTTATCGGGATATAATATTTGTAAGACTGAAAAATATATACTTGTCATACTAATAGTGAAAAAAATCATCATATTTCCTTCAGTTTGTTCCTTCCTTGAAAAGATTCCACAACAATGACGGATCTTTTTTTTTTTTTTTTGTTGCCTGGTTTAGTTGGGAATATTTAAGTCGTAGTTAGACTAGTTATTAAGGTAATTAAATCTAGCTTTGGGTTACACATTAGGGTCGGACCCCACGTTACGGTATCGAGTTCATTGGAATCCAGCGACACGCAGCATAAATTTGTGTATAAATATTTAATAAAATTATGACAAAGTAGATATGGATTTAAATCTTAAATCCGCTTATGTGGTGTACGCGTTAGACAATTGTTCCCACAGGAGGAGACCTTCACTGAAAGGGAGCTGGTCATGACCTTAACAGTCAAGTTTCTTAAATCTTTT